>NW_009209945.1:0-58013 GCF_000690835.1 Fulmarus glacialis
GCGGGGCCGAGCCGGGCCCCCGCTCCCTCCCCGCCGCCGCGCTAGCACTTCGGGAAAGTTTGGGTAAGAAATCAGCTCAAACCTGCCTCTGAACTTAAAGGGCTGTAAGGCTACCCGACCTTCTTCTGGAACCGGCTAAGGAAATACCAGCCTGTAACCTGCAGGGCTGTTAGGCACCTCCGGCCTTTATTCCAGGCCGGAGCACTTTGCTGTCAGAGGACAACTCGGCTCTGTGAGACAGACCGAGCAAGTGCGGAGTTTATCCCCCACCCCAAATAATTTGGTTTATACTGTACATATGTTTATACTGTAAATGTTAATAAATCTGAGTATTTATATAGGGATTAAAGCTTTTGATGGAGAACTGCCTGGTCATACCTCCAGACGGCTTATTGCAAAGTTTAAGAAAAGTTTATTAAAAGCATATCATCAGACATTAAGCGAAAAGGCATCCAATCCCAAAGGAGATGGATGATGACCATCAACACTTCTCTGTGCTAGCATAAACCTGGTACCTATTAACAGCAGACAGTCCCCCAGCACAGGCCACTTGGCGATGAAGTGGTCCAACAGGTCTCTCCCATCTCCAGCTGCCATGATCCTGTACCACAGCAGAATACAATACATCAATTTCTCATGATGACAGGTAGTTATTTAAAAAGATACATATTTTCTCCCTGCACACAATGGATTCAACTTATTTCAGTGGTTGATTTTGTGACTAGTGCTATATTGTGCCCTAAGCTACTGGTTCTGTTGCCAATCTAATCAGATAAGATGGACTAAAAATGAGCCAAATTGTCCTTACCCTCATTAAATCATAGGTAGCTCTACTGAAATGGGTAAAACTTTACCTTATGTCTACCACTGTGTAAAAATAAAAGAGCAGAATTTGAGCTAATGGCAGCGGGTGGGTCATACTTAACATCATTCTGCAGTGAAAAAATTCAGTACATTAAACTCATTAACGAAGAGATTGGAAACTCATTCTCCTACTCCAAAATCAGAGCACACCTGATGTACTATATATTGCATTACAGAGCATCTCAGCTTACTGTCCTTAATGGTAAATGGTGACAAGCTGGTTATGGGGGAACACAGAACTGCTGCTGAGAGCATTAAAGACTTGGGGATGGAGAGGACAAGTTAGAGTCCTGTTGAGCTTGCTTGAAATGTTAACCTTTAAGATACCTATGTCAGACAGTAAAACCACCAGCCGTATAAACATTTGTATTGTTGATAATACACCTGTATGAATTGAACCATTAATTTCTATTATGTTCATGGGCATTAAACTAAATTTTCTCTGTGTCAGGCCTTCTAAGCTGTAATAAATGGCAGTCTGACTGAAGACATATACTTGAGCATGCCCTACGAAACTAAGAGGAATACACGCACAGAATTTCCATGCTCAGGACTGCATTTGTTACACATTTCCTCATACTGTGCATTCTTATGAAAGAAAACTAAGTTATCAGTGTAGCAAACCAGACTTGTTTCTGTATTAATATTAACCCATACCAAATAGGTACTTGTTTCCTGTTCCTCAGAATAATTCTTGTACTAATACTATTATACTAATAGCCTGGCTAAATGCTGAAACCTATTCAGACCACCTACCGGTTGCAAGGACAGCAAAGTGCCTGTTGCTGTGGTATAGCCATGAGCAGGATGGTTGCTCCATGGTGCTGGGAGACATGAGTGATTATATGACTCGTGGGGAACCAGCCAGCCAATTCCTGCAGAGAGCTAAGGCAACACACCTGGAAGGGAGCTGCAAAAATAAGTTGGCTCCTATGACTGTACCAAAGGCAGGAAAACAAGATAGGATCAGATAAAGGCCTTTGAGGCACTATGGCCAGGTTAATTTTATAGCACGAGGTATTTACATAAGTGTTCTGTAGCTGAAGGACATTTCATATCACTTACTGCAACATGGCAACAGGAAAAAAGATCAGTAATACATGTATTTGCAACTCACTTCCTATACTCTTTATAGCTCTAATCAATAAATTTTATCAAATGAGTTTCTTACTCAAAACTACTACTAATGTTCACTGATTATTTTGTGCTCATACTGTCTTTATTTACTTGCACCATCGTATAGAGGTGGCTAACTGCAAGGTATCTACCAAGGACAGACAGATAAAAAGGAGAAAGCATAATCACAGTTATCTCTACCTAAAAGCAGCGAAGAGGAAAAAAAAGTCAGTACCAGTTGTGAGAGAATGCCAGGTCTCTTTGTTGCTTCAGTTTCAGGTGAGACCCTGAGAGCTGGTAGTACACAGTGCTTAGCTGATCCTGAGCTGCCTCCCATGGCTGCAGGGTGGAAGATAATTCTACAGTTTGGGCTCGTTTTCAGACAGAGGATATTCTGGTAGGATCAGTTCTCAGTTGAGACCTAGTCACGTCTCGATGCACCAGCACTAGTTTAGCGGTAGGCCAAGACAGGCTGGGTATAAGGTACAGTGCAGAAGTGGTCTTTCCAGCCTTTTACTCTAGCATACTCAGCAAACATCAGAAAACAATGAACTGACCCCATTATCAATTGACTACCCTTGGTCAAGTGAGAAATTCTCACAACAGAATTCCTCATAATCATATTAAAGACATTTATTAAGTTTTCAATTTTATTAGTGTGAAAAAACCAAACCTCACATCATACATGATTTGGTTGTATCTGAAGTAATCAAGATTCAGGAAACAGTGTTTAATGGATACTTAAGTTTGACTTTACAGATCAGGAAACACATGCATCCTTAGAAAGAAAACAACCCAGAGCTTTGCTTTGTTTCTTGTGCCAGGACCTAGTCTCAATTCAACATAGATGAATAGTTGGAAGAACAAACCAAACCAAAATAATGGTACCTTTTGTATTAGGTGCTCCTGGGTTTTCTTTTTCTTCTGTTACGAAAGCTCTAGCACTTCTGCCATGCTAAGGTAAATGCTTATGCTCATGTAAAATAAGAACCCAAACAACTCCTTGGGTTTTGGGCTTTTTTTTCCTGTCTATAGTCTCTTACACTGCAGTCATCACCAGCATATCTGAACAATTTCTAATCTCTCACTGCCGATTTCATACATCTTCAGGTGTTGCATCATGCTATAACCAAAGACAAAAATGTGCACATGAGCAGAATGTTTCATTTAAAAGTCATGTTGGAATGTAAATCAAATAAATTTGTCATCTTTAATATTCCTGTCTACCCCCAAAATGTTCATAACTTTGATCCTCCTATGATGCTTTATGTGCTTCTACATTTGAATAGAGCAAGCAGTTGCTGTTGCTGGAGGTATAATAGGAGGGATCCTTTTATTTGTTCTCATTGGAATAACTGCATACCTGCTCTGGAAGAAATTTTGCCACCTCCTTTCTTACGAAAAGCTCACCACTCCTGTCAAAACAACAAATGCAAATGCCATTTTTCAGGATCAGTCAACTTCTGAAATTCAGCTAAAAAGCACAAGGTACATATTTTTCTGTCTTTTTTTTTAAAGCATACAGTAGTGATAATTTATTTCAACTTGTCAAATCTCAAATGAGGGGGTGATCGAAATATATGCACGTACAGAAATAAATGAGACCCCTAAATTATATGAAAACATCAGTCCTGTTCTGTTTTGTTCCTTTAGGAAAATAATACCTTCCATAACTATGAATGCAATGATTATTTCTGATTTATGTAAAAGAGATAACACATTCAAGTGTAATTGGTGCATGGATAGCTTTATCTGTTACCTAGACAAATTTGGCCTATGTTCCAGAGTCATTCCTGGTGGTCTCATAATAAAGCATCTGAGAACCAAACAGAACAGAAAGGAGACTCTTAGAAAGTTAGTTACTGCGGGGCTTTGGGGCTCTAAAACAAGCAGCTGCATACCATTCCTTTGAAATTCCTCCTTTCCTTTGAAAGATCAATTCTAAGGGAGAAGAAAGGGAAAAAGTGAGGGATCTGTCTAAGAATTAAGATCTGATGTCCCTCGCTGGACCTTAGGCATTATACAAATAAAATAAATTGCAAAACAATGGGTATTTATCTTTTCTATCTATGCATCTCCATAGAATTTTTACAAAATTGTGAGAGCAGAACAGTAAACTTATTACTGTTACCAAGTTTGGTTTCCATCTTTAAACCAGAAGAGTCAGTAGCTGTTGTTGTCTTGAGCAGATCCAGAAGCGTTCCGTTTATCATTCCACCAACGCTGCACGGGCGAGACTGGATTAATCTGACGAACGAAGAACAGGTTCAGGAAGACACTGACCCCTACATGATTTCTCAGTCTGGGCCACGGTCATCGTTTCATTCTTTGGGTATGGCATTGCAAAAATGGGACTCTTTTTAAGGGTACTCTTTTAAAGGGTAGCTTTATTATTATGATTCTATGTTTATTGGGGGCATACCAGACATAGTGTTACACAGTACAAGCCCTAAACACTATATGAAAATATGTTTTTTATATATACAGGAATTGAGCCAGAATGTAGCCATTCTGGTCCCACTGCTGTGGGACCTTGCACACATGGCAGACAAAGCAATCTCTCCTTCTGTGTTTTGTAAAGGCACAACATGAGTAACTCAGGAAGTATCTGATTGTTGTCCCCAGAAACAGCAGAGTGACCAGCTGCAGACTGCAACAATGAATACCCAAAACTATCAGGGTACAGTCACAGGAATAAGAGAAAGAAAAGCGGTGCAGCCTACAACTACTCCCCCAAGTTTGACGGAAAGGGAATTGAAATACCAAGTTTATGCAAAGAGATTCATGTGATTTCCCTAATATAATGGTTATAAAAATGCTTGCTACAGTCTTGAGTCTAATCTGAGAGTGCTTGTTTTTTATTTCATGAAGCTGGAGCTTATGTTGTAGGGACCATCAACCCAGAGCTTTACAAGTTTCCCGAAGACAAAAGTGAGACGGATTTTCCTGAAGGCAACATTGGCCGCCTCTGGTTCTCCATCGAATATGAGAAAGAGTCAGAAAGGCTCCACGTTTCCTTGATCAAAGTCAGAAAGCTGCAGCCTCCTGCTGATTCCTGTAGTCCGTTTGTGAAAATCTACTTGCTGCCTGATGAAAGAAGCTTCTTGCAGTCCAAAACAAAACGCAAAACCCTTAACCCGCAGTTTGATGAAAACTTTGTTTTTCAGGTACTTTTCCTTTTGATGAAGCAGATTTTTGTTTGCAGATATTGACTTGTCAAACTACAGTACTTGTTTTGTGAAAAGTAATTTTCTACAAACTTCTACCACGATACAAGTAATTTCCACTGGAGATAGGATTTATTACTGGGGCTTCTGGAGATCCTGGGCTACTTAAGTCTGTAGCTCCAGAACTGATCTTACTTGTGGTCTGCACCAAAGTTGAGGATTCCAGAACTTGCCCTGGGAATGACGAAAACTCCAGTTTGAACTATGGCTGAGCAATTCAGCCCAGCAGCTCTAGAAGTCCAGAAGCAACCTATACTGAACTAATGCTTTCATAGCTTTTCGTTTCTTTGCTGTGGAAGTAGGCTAGAAAGTAGAACTCGTGAGATGTCTGGTATACTATTTGTATAGTGCTGTAAACCTAGGAGCTTGGCTCCCTATGCCAAGAGGCTCTGAGCAGGTGTCACAAGACAAAAGCTTTAAAACCAAAAAAGTTTGTGTTTCAGACAACTGAAAAACGAATGTTTACAGATTTCTAAATATTTGTATCTGGAAGTGAATGCATCATGTAACACTAGATCTGTATGAGTTGAAAAACTGCCAGCGAACGTCACATTTTTCAAATTAACTCATTCTGGTTTAGTTTGGATCTTTAGACTCCTGCATAGCTAAAACTTTAGGCAAATTAAGAAAGTGGACTTCAAATAATCAAAGGAAATCTCCACCTACCTTTAACACACTTTGAAAAATTCTTCCTTTGAAGTCATGCTAGAGTAGAAAAGTCTCATGTTTTATAATTATTAATATATTCTTCCTTTTACTGTACAGGTTTCCAGTAAAATGTTGCTCCAAAGGACTCTGAAGTTTTTGGTTTATCATGTTGATAAACAGAAGAAGCATCATCTCCTAGGCCAAGTTATCTTCCCACTGAAAAATGAAACATTAACTGATGACAACAAACTAGTCATATGGAGAGATCTGGAGAAAGAAAACTTGGAGGTATGTGATACCAGGCTGCTTGGCAGTGTGGAACTTCTGTCATCTTACAAGTGTTGGAGGGGTACAGCTGAAGTAGAAGTATGTTGTATCAAATACATCAAATGCAAAAGTATTTGCTAAACATTTGGAATAAAAATTCCCATCTTCCCAACCTGCAGATACATAGCTGCTGTATAGGGATTATCCAACTGCTCAGAAACAGTCACATGAGTTAGGAGACAGTTACATAAGAAAGCATCTTTTGTTATTTGCTTCTGTTTCGGATTAGTAAGAGCAGAAAAAAGCAGAAGAGGCAAGGAAATAGGCATCACCTGGAAGAGATAGGAATTCAAAAGTTCAGTAAGGCTGATTAATTGGTTCTATCAAATGTCACAACAGTGTAAATAAAGCCATCACAATTCACTCACGTGCCTTGGTGTGGCAGAAACCGCTAGTATGAAGAACTTTCCCCCCGCCATTTGTCTGTGTGAAGAGAGAGTTTTTCAGATATATTTGACAAATGTTCTTCTGCTTCCAAAGCCTCCTTCAGACTACGGTGATATCCAGTTCTCCCTCAGCTACAATGACTACCTGGGCCGTCTTACTGTAGTGATTCTGAGGGCAAGAGGATTAAAGCTCCAGGGGGAGAGCCATTCTGTCAGTAAGTATGATTTCCCCTCTGCTATCAGTTCCAGAATTCCTGTTTTAATTTGCTCCTTCCTCATCTGTCCACCCAGGCTTGCACTGAGTAACTCTGAAAAGAACAAATAAACATCCGGGTGATTTAATTTGAGTGGAAACAAGCCATATTTTGTTACTGGGGTAATTAGATTCTGATAGCTCAAGTTCTGCTATGTTTTGGTTTTGTTTCATAATAAATGGTTTGTCTCATGTCATCAGTAGCAATTTTTTTTCTCCTGCTTTAATACAGTGAGCAACATCTCTTTGCTGCACTCCAATCCAGAGAAGGTGGCATTTCAAGGGATATTAATATTAACAAAATTGCCTCAAGGCAACTGAAAAATGAATGAAAATGAATGTTTTGAGGTAACAGCTGCAGGACAACCGCTTACGCTGAACAGTTGTCTTAGGGACAACTGAACTGGGAAGATTCCCATTTTAGGACAGCCTGGCTGTTGTTCAAAGGACCATGGCATGGAGTCACAATTTTTCTCCCTTACTGCAGTGGAGGTTTTCCTGGTACATCATGCTCATATGTCCTTGGCCTCAGAGATGTTGAATGTACAGATTACCTCAAAATGCTGTTTAAAATCTAAACACTCAAAGCCAAAATAGGTGGAAGAACCAAACTTGTGTTTGAATCTGTGGTGATTTTTTTGAAGGGCTTTCAAATTAAACAATATAAATGCAAAATAGACCCAGCAATTAAAGAGAAAAGAGGTTTAGTTCTCTATATACACATATCAACTATGAATTTTTTTGAGGTTTCTTTTGAGTGTGCTGTTATCAGGATGTTTAGCTTTAGAAACAATGCCCTCTAAATGAGTAAATCTACATTCATAATGTTAAGAGATAAATTTGCTCTGTTTAGGGTAAAACTCAAATAAAGAAATACACAGTAAAATGATGAGAATATAGGTTTCCAACAAGCAGAATCATACCCTGCGCACCTGTTGAAAGAGAAATATATTCCAGAATGTATTAGTTTTAGAAAACAAATAACTAAGATAAGAATGGCCAGAAAAAAATATGACCGGTTCATGGCAGAGGAACAAAGTATCATCACGAACTAAGAGCAAATGTTCTAATTTTGCATCATCTCAATAGCTTTACAAGAGAGAGAAAACACACTTCTTAAATACATCATGTCTCTGCCTGCAGGTTGTTTTGAAGTTCTGTAGCACAGAAAGCCAGAACTCTATGTGTTTCTTTCTACAAATCTTACATTAATCTGCCATGTTATTTTAGTGCTGGTATACTTCAGGTTATCATAATAAGCAAAAGTCATGGGCATGCTCTGGAAGGAAGAGCTGCCAGAAGGCCATTCTCCAGAATACATTACTGAGCAAAAGAAAGAAAATTAAATAAATTGGGTGTTATTTCCTTTGATAATGTCCTTCAAGTATGATTTAGGGTCCACAGATTCTCTGGTAAATCCTGAAGAAACTGGAATAAAAAGTTTTCTATATTAACAGGGGTTAGTGCAACACTAATCTTGGATGGAAGATATGCAGTATAGGACAGCAAGGAGACATTTATTTTTAGATTCAAATTACTGAATTAAATGTATTAAGAAGTAATAAGTAATGAAAAGTCAGACTTTGTGCAAGTAGTTTACATAATAACTCTCCATATATAGCAGGTAGCAGCTCTGTCATAAAAAAGTCTGTTCTGGTAATCCTGCACCCTCTGAAACAGTAATGACAGCCTACTGCATCTGTGGAAATAACAAGGAGACATTAGGAGTGTCAATGCTGTCTCAGTCCTGACATTTCTAATATTTTTGCTATACAGATGAACCTTAATGAACTGAATAGCAGGGAGTAATAAACACAGTAGCAGCATGGAATCTATTACTGCTTCACTTGAAAAGAACAAATCTTTAGCCACCAATTAAGATGAAATCTCTACATGCTTGTCACTAAATTTTGCAGAAGGATAGGGAAGAATGGAAAATTTCAGGCTGCACAATGCAATACAGGTCTCCTTCAGGAAGCAAAGCAAAAATTTTTTGTTGTTTTTGATCCCACACTCACACACAATTTTTGTAATATTTTCTAGAAGAAAGAGCAGAGGTCATTGATCTTTTCCTCAAATTTTCTACAGAATCCCTTACCATAGGGCTAGAAGTCATTAGTAAAACCTTTTGTTTAAGGATTCTTCTTCGACTAAGAGAATCTGTTCCCCTGAAACATATCCAATCCAAGCACAGGCTGCGGCTCTATGACACTGCTCCTCCCTCACAGCCTCCCTTGTGTTGATCACATGATTGTTTGATCCAAATATATGAAATTAACTACTGAGCCAAGAAACTAACCCTTCAAAAAAGTCTCCATCAGATGAAGGGAAGGTACAGGAGTGTAAGATCAAGGATGCAGGGTAAGAATATGACTACTCCTTTCAACAGCTCTTAAATTGGAAAGTGCACTGCAAAACTGCACCTTAAGTACTTTGTGTACTCCCTGCTTAATGTTATGCCTTGCCATGCTGCCATGTATGCTTCACGAATCATTCATGATCTAATTTTGTACTTAATATTGACTCCTGAAGGCAAGAAATTCCTTAAGCCTTCTCCCAACTGCCCCTGATGTGTTTTCTTCTTGAATTTTTTTTTCTCCAAGGTGTGTATGTCAAAGTCTCACTAATGAACCATAATAAATTCATCAAAAGTAAAAAGACAGCAGCTGTTCTGGGATCTCCCAATCCAGTGTATAATGAAACCTTCAGTTTCAAGGCAGATCAGACAGAGCTGGATACGGCAAGCCTGAGTCTATCTGTGCTCCAGAGTATCAAGGGAGAAAGTAAGCTGTATAAATTATTACAGTTAAGATGTCATAAATCTCTTACATATTGCAGAGATATTTAAACCTGGGAGGAACTAATTCCTTTTCAGCAATAATCATAAAACACATAAAAGGTTTGGGGTATTTCACAGGCTGTTTCTTTAACAAGCAGAACAACTTATTTGCAGTAAGTATATGTCTCTCTTTCAGAGGCTAAAGATAAATTTAATGGACGACATGAATAAAATAACTGTAGGCTAGTCACTGTCAGTACAAGGTGGTGTACTTTTGTTTCATTCTGGTATCCCAGAAAACAAGCTTATGCAATTACATACTGTGAACACTTGTGTTCGTAATCCCCAACCTCCAAAATTTTGAAGCAATTCACTGTTCCTAACGAAGTTTGAAAGAGGAATAGGAATTTTAATTATTATAGCAGTTTAAGCAGCGAGAAAGAGAGATTACAAACATCCCCATTCCCTGGCAGAAAACCTGTTGCTTGAGGTCACCTCTTACTAACTGTCAGAGAATCCGTTAAGGAGTTCTGCTTAGAGAAGCAAATCAGAATTCAATACTTCCACTGCTCACAAGAAAAACATCTTCCCTGCAGTGCAAATATGATCTCAATAATGAAACATTAATACCTGCATTTGGATTCATACACTCCTAAAAAAATTCCTTTAGGTGAGATTTTGGGCAGGTGCTTTGGCTTTGAGGATTGACAAGAACTAGGATCAATACTTGAGCCTTTCATCATTTTCACGTGCAGACAGCCAAACACTTTACAAACATTCTGAAGTTCATGTAAGGCAGAGAAAATTTGAATAATTTTCCCCCTCCATAGCTGAAAAGTTCAGGCATGAAGAAACAATCTGCTCACTGGCAGAGGGTGGTCAGTGGCAACCCACACATTGCGACTCCCAGCTGACTCAGTAACTATATCTATTCTTTCCCAAGCTAAAGCATCGTATGATTCCTACTAAGGTTGCTGATACCCAGAACTAGGGCACACTTCCACAGTACACTTGAGGTAGAGGGGCTGGGCAGATACAGTTCTGTGTGCCTTAAACTGATTCTAGTTCAGAGTGCAGGCAATAGTGTAGGCCTGAACTGACTAAATACCCACTTACTGCAGCACCTTTTAATGCTGAATCTTAGCACTTAGAAACTATGGAACTTGAAATCTAGAGTGAATTCCTTGATGAAAATTTTGGTTTAAAAATAATATTCAGAACATGCGTTACTTAGAGAAATAAAAGTTAATATTCTAATTTAGGTAAGGATTTCAGAGAAGCACTTACAGGTGTTAATCACTAACTGGTTTCTTTTTTTCCCAGAAACACATCTGCTAGGACGTGTAGTAGTTGGGCCTTTCATGTACACCCGCGGCAAAGAACTAGAACACTGGAATGAAATGGTCAGCAAGCCCAAGGAGTTGGTTAAACGATGGCATGCTCTCTGCCACAGCATGTAGACAGCATGGATAAAAAAAACCCAAAACAACAACAACCTTAAAACGGAAAAGCTCTCACTATCTTACATAATCTAATGATAAAGGGTACAAAATCTTTGACCATTTCACATTCTTATGTAGACAAGAATAAAATCAGTAAATTCTTTCCTTGCCCAAATGCAAAGGGAAGACTTGGTCCCTATTAGGCTGGAACTTTATCTTTCCTCTCTTCAAAATACATTTCCAATGTAATTAATATGCAGCAGAGTAAACAAAACGATCTCCCAGTATTAGTTATTTTGACTAGTAAATTCCAATTCTTGGTTATGAGTTCTGGGCACAAATGATCATTCATCATGTGGACAGAACCCAAAATGACCCAAGAATTGTCAACGATGATACCAGGCCTAACTGTCCCTGCATCACCACGGACAGAGTAGCTTCACCAAAAGGGGTGGAAGCCTGGTAAGCATGCCAAAACAGACAAAGCCTTGATATTGACTGACTACTAAATTTACAATTTATTTAAAATAGCAGCATTATATTTAAAACCTCTTTTGAGTATGAATGGTGGAAAGCAGCGAGTGTTTATTGATCAAAAACCTAGAAGCATCTGTTCATGTCCCTCAGAGTGTATTTCTTGCAGTAATTCAGTTGGATGCTTTCAGCTGACCCCAATGTACAACACTGTGTTGACACTAAGGGAGAAGCATAAAAGAAGTCCTGAAGTCACAAACAATTGGAGGCTTGCAGGAATACTGGAGTACTCTGAGAAAGTAACACAAGGGACCTGTCCTGTCCTTATATATTTCTCCCTAAACACATCTCTGCTGGAGACAGAGTATTGATTACAAGAACCTTGGCTTTGACTTAGTATGACCATTCTTACACTGAAAATCCAATTAGCTTAAGCCCCCAGGAATATGTCTTGTTTTAGTGGTAGAGTTTTCTTCATTAAGTAAATTACTGTTCTGTAAAATAATTCAGAGCAATTATTTTTAATCAAAATAAAATAAATAGGACATTCTTCTCTTCTTGATTGTTCACTGGGGACCTTTCATGTCGTACAGTCATAAACCAGACACAAAGACTATTGCATCAAAACATTTTGTACAATTATGTTCCAAGAGGACCATAATCTCTGCAGCTGAAATAAAGCCAACTTCCTTTCAAATAGGATACAATATTAACTAATTCAATATATTTTAAAAAATGAGGCTTCTCTGGGGAGATGAGAACACTTTCCATTGTGATAATATTGTTGTTATCTAAAGGAAATACTATGAATGAGAATATATCTGAGGAATCGTAAGATAACAGACTCCACTTCACCTGATCCCCCATTTGAAATGTTACATAGTACCCTCAGTCCGTCTTGCTAAATGCACCACTTGATATAAGATGAGCTGAGACTCATTACATTTAATTGAATTTTACAAAGTGTTCAACCCTCATATCTCTGTTAAATGATTAATGCCAGCACCCCCAACCCCAAAGAGCTGTTTTCAAATTTTGCTCCTACAAAACCACTGAAAACCAATCTAATAGGCAACATGTTTGATCTGGGAAGGAAAACTATATATAAACTCTATGATAACTATATTACTACAATAAAGCAATTTTACCAAATACATTATGTCCCTCTTTATGATTTAAATCATACCAATAAACATTAAAGATCTTAAAAGTAAGCCATTAAGAATGTTTCAGACAGGTTTACTAGGTTGTGCAGGAAGATACATGTAATGTACAGTGTCTACTAACATAAATACCTCTAAAGTGGGAAGACACCTGTCTGACTTGATGTATAGTATGGTCCAAGTAATAAAACAATGCATTGTACTAATGTGGTCTCTTTTCTTTGTGCTTCTTATACATTAAAGTACCAATACTTCCAGTTTGTGTGTTCAATAATTCCAGCTAAAATCATGAAGAAACATATTTAAATGCACTTACCAATGTACTTGACTTTGCTCAAGGTCTTCCAAGTGAAGTAAATGAGAAAGGTCCTTTTTGAGTCTTCCTGAACAAGAGAGTTATTCCAGTAAAGCAGGAAACATTATTAAATATGAAGATCAAATACAGTCTTATCAATTGTCACATAGTAGAGAAATTTTTTTTTACCTACTGCCTTTTACGGATCATCCATCTGGTCTTGTGCTTGAGACTTATATTGAGATGAAGGAGAAGGAATGATTACAAGACCTCTCAGTGCCTAACGCTGCTTCTTTTCCTCTAAAAAGCTTTAAAATTTTATCAAGATGCGTAGCACAGAAAACCCCCATCCAAGAAACACACAAGAAATAGATACAAGATCATACAAAATGTGACACCTTCCTCAATACTTTCCATCACTATTGATAAATTTCTAAAGCTCTGCAATAAATCTAGCATGTTACTTAATGAAAGTACAACCCCATCAAACGACAGTGAGCAGCAATTTACCACCATTTTAGAACAGACATGAATTCTTGCTCTAGAGAACAGGATCTTGGAGAAGAAGCCCTACCACTACTCAAGCAGAGTATTTATTTATATTCTCTTGTGGATCACACTCTACCTTACCTTCTCTCCCAATTAAAGTTATACCTCTACTAGTCTTTTAGGAAGCCTAACGATCACTGCTATCTGCACTATTCTATGCTTCCCCTAAGTGAGGAAATGAGAGACCAGATGGATTTATTTGATAATTGCTTGCTCCTAATATAACAGTACATTCTAAAAGCAGCACCTTGATGAAACCGAAAGGGAGCAAGATGCATTACAGGTGATAAAAGATCAGAAAGCTCCTTGAGAAGACATCTCTATGCCAGATGGAGGCACAGAAAATAAAATGGCTTCCTGTTTGAAAGGCAGGGAGAAAAGTCTGAAGTAGTAAACACAAGGCAGCAGGACCTAGAAATTCTACACAGAATTACTAAAGTGAAGATAGGAACCAAAGAAACTATAGAATTATGGTAAATTTATTAAAGTTACCATTGAACTATGGTGTCATGTTTGTAGCTTGAATTTCAAGAAAGAATACTGTTAAACAAGAGTCAGAGTGGTGATCTGAAAAACCATGAGAAGAGAATGAGGCAGTCAGGCCCAAGTCAGCTGGAGAGACCTAACCACAGTATGTAGAACTTGGTGGTTAGCCATACACAGCTCACCAATCCAGATGGCATGACTTCCGCCCAAAGTTATCAAATCATCCTAATGAGACCACATATTGACAGGATGCAAAACAATCTTTTGGATTTCTCTAATGTAATTGATGTCTGGTTTTCAAGAGTCTTACTAAACTCAAAATGCTCCTGGAATGTTTTCACTCATACCTCATTTAAATCCAAACACTGAAATTGCTCTTCCCTTCAACATAGTTTTCCCTGGCATTAAGAAATTCACATTCTAGAACCAGACACTACTGAGTAAAGCATAGTTACAATAAAGTATAAAAGGCACAGATGCTTAGGACTTTCCCCAAGGTGATGGGTTAGGACAATATCATCCTGTTTTTGCCAGGTCACATGAAACTAAAGATAAAAAGTGCTTTTACAGTGAGATGAAATTCAATCATTGCAAGTTTCTTGAATTCTCCTTTTACAAAGCTGTGATTTTCCATATTATCTTTAGCACAATTTATTAACAGTAGCAAAAGTAAGTTTTCATTCTTGATCATCAGATGAGGACACTACAATTAGTCTCCTCTGTGACTAGTTCTTCCCTTGCCCTAGGCTTGACGTTGTGGAAATTACCACTCCTCTACAGAAGTGTTTCCTTTGTATAAGGGGCTACTTAGTTTCTTCTGGAGATTTTGTCCTGCCATTTGCACCTGATTTGCACACCAGTGGTGCTAGTGTTGAACATAGTTTTTGGTGTCACTGTGCTGTCTTCTTATACTAGTCTCAGGTATCTTAGCACAGCAGGAAATTGATTTTGCTGGTGTAAGATCAGCATTTCTATGCTCGCTGACACAACTGTCAGAGATTGTTTCAGAGATAGGCAAAAATACTAGGAAACTATTTTATCACAAGATGGCTAGGGCTTAAACCAGAAGACTAAGTTTGCTATGAGAAGCAGAGCTACACAGACTTGTTTGATCAATAGAATCTGACCAGACTGATCAGTACACAAGTAGTTAAATACAGAAATAAGGTAAGTGACCTTGTGAAACTTCAGCTGAGAATTCATTTCTTCAAAGTCATCCAATAATCCTTAGGATTCTCTCTTGCTGCCAGACTGATCAGAAACATTACTACCCTCCCCTTTATTGGTACACAAGAAAATACATGGCTTACACATGGCTTTTATCAACATCATTAAAAAACCAACAGTCCCAAATTGGTTTCACGTAAGATACAACAGCAGAATCCAAACTAGTACCGGAAACAAGCACCAACGGTTATTCAATTGTAAGTAGCCACTTCCAAGAAACATCACATGAAAGCTGTTCAACAGTCATATTACTTGCATTATAATACATTTGACAACTTGATTTATCAAATTCAGTTTTGAGAACCGTTCTGTGTTTGAAGCCTGAGTAAATTGATTTCCTAAATGAGAACAGTGCAGGCAAAGGTCTGCAAGGATCTAGCAAGACAGCAAATATGACTCATACTCTACAGCTTCTACCAGCCTCAGGAAGAGGCACAATTTATATCAGAGAAAGATATTTATATCAGAGAAAAATACTGATCTATATATTTAATTGCTTTCACAGAGTAATAGTTATGAGATTGTTACTTTATGAAGGCAGGTGCAGTCATCATCTACTCAGTCTTTTACTCATAAAAATCACTATCAGGATACACTAAGACTTTAAAAAGAATTAAATTAATTTCTAAATCTGATCAAGTTGGGAGAAAATTTTGCAGACCAGTGTTAAACTGATTAAATCGGCTTAAGGTGATTAAGTTTATTTGCCAGCTTATACTGGATAATACTACAACAATAAATACTACAACAATTAAATCATTTAAAGGGTCCATGAAAGAATGCACCAGTTTAAACTGTTTAAAACCTCTTAATTAAATTGGTGCAACAACTTCTAGATACACAAAATTAGATTCAGTGAGACAGTTCTGTTTTACAAGCAAAAACAATGGCAGCAAAATTGCTGACGGTAAATGGCAGAAATTCTGCTATTAAAAGAAGGAAAGCAACTACAACAGCAAAGCAAGCAAAGACATAACCAAGTTACAGATAAGTTACAAAAATCTTACAACTAAAATAGTATTACTGAATTGTGGCTGTCTTCCTCTAATCTGCCCTATCTGAGAAAAATTCAGTCTCTCAATACTAGTGAACTTTTCTGGGGAGAAAAAGAAGAGATACCCAGTAAGATTTTATTAAGATAAAAATATATGTATAAAAATATACTTTATGACAATGTATCAGTATTACAGCAGCAGTATATACTATTAGCAGATATTCCATACCAGTCCCTTTGGTTTTAAATAAGTTAAAACCAAAATCCTTTCTTGTATTTTTAAAAATATTTGCTTCCTTGAGCTAATTCATTTTTCTTCTGTTTGCCATTTGTGTGTTCCTATGGTCTCTGTTACTCAGTTATTGCTGAGGTCAATGCTTCAAAGATCAGGATGAAAATTTAGCAGATGGAAATCCTTTTGCAAAGGATAGCTGTTTTCATCTAGCACAAAATGGCTCCTAATTCCCAACAAATAGGATGCTTCCGTATCTGCTAGCAGCAAATGACACAGATCTGCTACTACTGTGCTGTAGGTTATATCCGAAGAGGGCACTGCAAAAGACAGAACAATCCAATTTACTCTTTATTTTCATAATAGCACCTAACATCCAAGTTCCACCTCCATGAAAGCTACACTGAATTACTGGAAGTGTAGCTCAACATCTGAACAGAAAATTAGCTTTTGTTTTTAATCATTTTTTAAAAACAATGTGCTAAGACTGGTTCTCATTAAACTGTAACACCTGTGAGTCATGTAAAACACCTCTCAAGAAGTCAAATAGGACATGTCCAGGGAAGCCTGTCTGAAACACTGCTCAGTTATTTACATCATGAAAGCACGTCAGCTATTTCTAAAAACCGCTAAGAGATTCTATTTTGCATATAAGGAATCTTAGTTACTTAGTTATATAATGTATAATAAATGTTCATACCATCTCATCTCTTGCTGTTGCTACCTCAACTGTGAACTTCTGAGTTTGTCAAACAGGACCTGAAGTGCTCTCTTTGAGGTTGGGTTTTTTTTGTAAGTCTCATACAATGTGAGCAATCATCATATTTGCAGAACAATCTCACTCCAATTCTAAATTGTCAATAATTAAAAATTTTACTTCCATTATGAACTTTGCTGCCTGTTTCTATCACAAGTAATTACTGAAACAGTACCTACTAATCTGTTCAGCCAGTCTGCAGGAATATTGAGGAAGATTTTTTCCATCAACTCAGACACCACATGAACATAAATTTCACATCCTCCATCTTCTACTGTCATCAAAGCAGGTCTAGATCAGAAAACAAAAGACTCTTGAAAGTTAGCTGCTATGTTTTTTTCATAGAAGCAAAATTTCTGAATGAAAGTAATACAATGTAATATTACCCTCCAACATAACACCAAGAACTGGAAAAACTAGAAAATCTCTATGCACTCATCTCTGTCAAATCTGTAGACTTGCAAAGAGTTTCAGAAATATATCCTGAATTTACTACTCAATGCTAAAATAACTTCTAAAGCTATGAAGTAAGACTTACTTTCAGACAACTGCAAAAACAATGCTTTAACTGTGGTCTTTTCCTGGAAGACGAGAACTGCACTGTTATGAAATTAGCGTTGTGTCATTTATGGCTTTGAACTTCATATGTTTAAAGTATAAATGTTAATATGTAAGTAAGTATATGTACCTACAAATATACAAAGAGTACATAAAGATTTGAAATGCAAAGTAGGAAGACAAGCTTAGGTGTATCACTTGGAATTGTATCATCTGTATCAATATCACCTAGTATTGTCTGTCTTTATACACCACTTCATAACTGCTACATAATACCAAGTTAGTATCTCTTGTACTATGACAAATACCAAATGGTTTCAACATACCGCTAAACAAGTAAAAATCCCTCCTCTTCCTGGAAACCATTTTCTACACAGGATATGGTCAATAGTATTCCTATTAGGTCTGAAATAAACCTGGTTAAGGACTGCTGTCCCACAAGCACTGGTCTTTCCAAATTTTGCTGTTTCACATGATTCAAAAGTGATATTGGATGACAGGCAACTGGTAAGAAATGATCCTTTTTGCAGTACAGGTATTGTCTGTATTTCAAGTGTTTGTCTTCTTTCCAACATGTCATTATTGATGCCATACCTTTTTTATTGTTCCCCCAAATAAGTCCTTGCTATTGGTTTTTGCTATGCTTCTGTGAGATGATGATGATGAGATACCTTAAGCAGTCCTCTATAGTGATGTTCAACAGGTAGTTTGTTTGCTTTCAAGCTTCTGAGTGATTTTACTAAACCTAATCATTTATACAGCTGATGCAGCTTCTACCCAGCATATGCTCTTTGACTGCCCTGAGACTACTTACAATTTGATCTGCAACGTCTGCACCATCACAGTCCTTACACTTTTTAGAAAATCTGCACTACTCTGATCAAAGCAGGATGCAATGCTCTTATCCTGACCATCCCACAGAAGGAACTAAAATAGTAAACATCAGGACATATCACAATAATGTAAATCCTGGTTATAGCAATATTGGAACAGTACCAAAACAGTATATGTTAAATAAAGTAATAAAATAAGGCACAATCATCTGCAGTGCAAAACTTTTTAATGGGACATGCTCCCAATAGGATAAAATGTGCTCACTACAGAGACAGTAGAAATGAAAGAAAGGCCGTCATTTCAAGAGACTAGCAGAGCTGCACTGTCAAATAGGACAGTCAGCCAGTACTTCAGTATACTGACAATTGGTGAGTGTTATTAATAGATTACTTTAGTTAGCATGACACAGAATATACCTAACAGCACTAACGTGAATGCCTGTGAGGCATGAAGGCATGACTGCAAATATGCCACTTTCCCAGTAGGCAAATCATTTGACTTGCCATCTGTTAATCTAAAAGCTACTGCTAAATTTCATGATCTTAAGTGAAGTGATCAAAAGAGATAAGAGAACTCCATGTCTGATTATCTGTAGGATTATTTCAAATCTGTTGGTTCAGACAGAAACCAAGGCCCAGACTATTTGTAGTCATTAAAGACTGCTGGCTCCCTTCTCGAGAGCAAGCTTAACAACAGTACACTTACATGCTTAGCTTCCCAAATAATTGTGGGCAATTGCTATTTTATCTATGAAGAAATGTACTTTTGTTTAGGCAATTTATGCTGAAGTACATGAAACTTATCATGACTTCCAGAAATACTAAATTAACATTTTGGAAACAGTATAATTAACTTAAATATGTTTGCACAGAAATGCTCTAAGAGATGTTGCAAAATTTAAAGCTTTCAAAATCATAGGCAAATGTGGTCCATTAGGAAAGATTAGTTTTGCTTCATTCCAGGTTATTATATGCTGACTACCTGTTTCTCAGTTCATACTCTCTTCTCAAGGTCATCTAAGTCTTTTCTCAGATAATCTTATTTACTTAAACAAGAGTGAACTATCATGGCGAGAAAAAATTCAACATAGCCTTCAAAACAGAGCCTAGCACTGTTAATTTTCTTTCACTAGTGTCACAGAAAATGCAATTTTGTGATGAACTTCATTCCTTAAATACCACTGTTTTTAATATGGTGAATTTAAATCATTGTAAAACAGTTAGAAACATATTTAAGGATATAACTAAATTCACTAAAGGCATACATAGTTCTACTAAAATACTCCTTAGAGGCTACTGAATAAATAGTCTTTAGTACCTGTATACAAAGCTGGTGAAGCATGCCAGTGAAATGGGCTTTTCCACTAGTACAGAAGGGTTAGATTCAATCCCTGTTGAGTACAAGTATCTAGGAATCTCTTACCTCATTACTGCTACTGTTAAAATGTTCATTTTTTTAAAATGACAAACACTCATTGGTATAGACTGAAAAATTAATTATCTGAAGGGAATGCTATCATCATACCAAACTCCAGAGAAAAGATGCTAGGAAACTGAAAGTTTAGGCAAAAACAGATATAAGAAACAAGGACCTATCTGTGATATCTGAAGTCTAGGAGGTGAGCTCTGAAATACAAAATATTTTTCCTTGTCTTAGTTTTCATGATTTCTTCTAGCTTAATATTCATACTGTCCTAGCTCAAAAAGAATATGGAAATATTTACACACATTATAATGACAGCCCTTATGTAAAGTATAAGTTTCTAGGATCTTCTGCCTCATTATTACTACTACTGTTAAAGTGTTCAGTGTTCTGGGTATCTAACATAGGAAAAAAAAGAAAGCTATCTAAGCATATACACCAGCATCTATCTTGAACTTGTGTCTTCAGCATCTGAAGGAAAAGATGAGTTTCATTACAATCACAGCAGAGTAACAAAACTGGGTTCCTACATTTCAAAGGAAAAAGATGATAGGGGATGATTTCACTAACCTACAGTATTGAAACCCAAGATTTTAAGGCTATGTAAGTCTCTGAAATACCAAGATCCTATCATATTATTATTTTCCTATCATAGTGTGTATTTTGTATCTTAAATATTCACACCCTTAAAAAAATTTCTGTGTTGGGTTAATAAGTTACTACATTCCCTGAATCAAAGTAGTAAATCAAATTACAGACTAATCCTATGTTTTAAGAAGTCTGCAGTGTTTAGTATCCTTACATTTACTCATACTAAGTAGAAAACAATATGCAACTTTTACTCCCAAGGAGATGCTGGTAGTTATTGCATTGCTAGAAATAGAGCATACTGAACTTACTACCTCCTTACATTGAGGAATTAAAAACAATCTGAGATAAGAGGACATGAATTACCAAACTACAGAAAAAACCTTATAACTTTCTACTAGTTGTGCATACAATTTTATAAATGAGACTAACACTAACCATTGACATATCAAGCTGTTAAGTAGCACAATAATGCTAGGACAGCATATTTAGTTAATAAGTTAATTTCATTTTGACAAGATATTTCTTTAGCAAGAGACAGATTTTTCTCCTGTTAAGATGTAAGTGTACTAAGTTATCCTACAATACAGAATTTGGAAATACTACCAAGGAGATGCATTCTTACTAAACTGATCAGAGCAAAATTTCAGTGCAAAAATGACAGACTTTTTTTTTTTTTTAAAAAAAGTTGTGCATTTAAATTTAAATGCTGAGAATACAAACATTGGAAATCTTTATCATTTTTCTATCACCTTTTATGCGAGAGAATAAATTGAGGTCCTTCAGGACCACAAGAGGTCATAATTTTATGAAAGAGAGGGGGAACCTTTTCAGTTAAGAAAAAAACGCTTTGCACTTAATCCTCCCTCACAGGAAAATAAATAGCATATAAACGTAAAGATGCAAGACTATTTTGCATAGAAAAAAAAGACCAAGTCACTACCTTGTTAGACAAATGGGATTCTAGTATTTAAATCAAAGCCAAGTGAGAAACTATTGAGTATGCAAGGATTCATTAAACTCACTGAAATAGTTTAGGAATAATTTTAGGAAGAATTTTGGTAGAAAATTTGCATATTCTAGAATTCTAATACATCTATGATTGTCTCAATTAGCCTTCTCTATCTACACATTTTGCAAGTTGCTATGATACTTACATTTCAAAAGCCCAAGATAAATTTAAGAATTGAACGATTACTTAATAATATTGTTCCTACATCAGCTGGATCCATTTAGTTTATTTTCTCTAAGTAAATTTGCATATGTATCTTGTCTCACAGTGCCATCTGCTGATAACTTAGTAACTCTGCTCCCTATGAGAATGTTTATAGAAAACATTTGTTAATATTATTTCTGCAAAGCTAAAATTGACGAATCAGTTTAAAAATATGGTTGTGCATTCACACGATTTCAAACTTAGACCACAACAAGACACTCAAGGAGTCTTTCTTTGGTCCTCAAGCTTCTACTCCATCTTAGCTTATGACACAGTACTGGGTAAACCTCATTACTGTATGACATAGTATTCAAAATTCGGTTTAAACAAAGAATAGCACCTATAAATAATGGCAATTAATACAGTATTCAAGAACAGGTCCTTGAAAATTCATTAGAAAAATAGGAATTGCTAACCACACCTTAAATATAGAATAGGGGAATTTAAAATGGAGAAAGTCGTAGTTTACTTCCCTAATAGTACACGTTATTTTAGTTTTATTTTATTTACCTGTAGAATGTTTTTACTTTGTTGTATGGCAAACACTTAATACATTGCTTGTAGATCATGTTCTCATCTGTCTGTAGTTCCAAACCACATTTAGCACAACCTGAATACGTAATCATAGGCAGAGAAGCCAAAACACACTCCAGTGAAGTGTCAGCACGGAAGATGAGTTGCTTGTACTGACCAGTTGAAATGGTAAACTTCAGTTCTAAGATATGGGCTTTCACTTGAACCACTCCTACAAAAACAATTTCAATCAAATTTGCATTCAGTTTTATTTATAACTGAAAGCAAAAGCAAGGGTTACAACCTGGTTCAAAACCAAAATCATTATCAATAAAACTTTATGAACTTTTTTCTCCTTTTGTAGCACATGCTCACATTTTTAGAGATGATTTATGCAGTGAAAAATCATTGTGGTTAAATATTATTTTAAAATGTATAAAAGTACTACTTTTTTAAGTACTCTTGTGGTAGATGCCAATATAGAAGAGCCTGAATAAGAGATCAAGAGATTAGAATTGTGCAAATCATTTCCAATTGCTTTTCTTCCATGCTAATTCAGAGACATGGAAAAGCACAGCTTTAACAACTTAGCTTTCCACTATTTATACATAAACTAGAGTTAAATGCTGCAATGCCAACTTTATTTAGTTACTTCTTAATGTTTAACACCAACCTTAGCAATCTTCTAGGTTTATCTGGGAAAGGGTGACTGTTTGTAAAATGTATTCTTTGTTTTTTTCTAAGAAGTTTTCAATAGCAGTAGCTACTTTGCTTTAGAGAATTCCAGTTTTGGAGAAATATTATTCAACAAACTTGCAGTGATTAATCACATCATTACTAGACTGGTTGGCATGGACAACAAAAGGCAGCATTTCTCCCTATGTTCCAAAGCTATCTTTGCACGGTACCACATATCACACCTATCTCACCTCTGGGCTCGCTGAATGAAAGCTGCATTCAGTTTGGCTGGGTACTGAGCAGCAGCCTCCAGAATAAACTCAGACTCCCAGAACTGTGCTAACTTAAAAAAAAAAAAAGCATTTTACTTGACCGACAGAGCATCTATTTTGCTTAGATATGCACTGCACAACAGACATTACAGAGCTATGGATAACAACTTTACCTGAGCATTTTTCCTCCAAATGTGCCGAGAGCTTTGTCATCTGCATGAGGGATGTTTTGCTCTTCTGAAACTTTTCTTTAAATTCAATTGCCCTTTTGTCATCATCAAACAAGCACTCATAAGATGACCATGGAGTTGTGTGCAGTTCAAAGTCACCCGAGACAGAACTACATTGGACCAGAAGGTATTTAAAGTCCCATATGTGATCTACAGAACAAAAAAGCAAACAGAAGAGTTTACTTTCTATACCTTGGTTAATTTATAAAAAGCCAAGGTCACTTAAAAGATTGAGAAACAAATCAGCAAGACATTCTCATATGGTCAGCTCTGGCAACTTTATTTCAAGCCTGATGACATGTAGGGTTTTTCCTTTCCTTTCCTTTTCCTATAAACTTTGCATGAGTTCTCCCATAACAGAATGATGCTTGCATTTCACTTGTACTGAATTCAGCTTTCAAGATAACTCAACTTTTTGAAAAAGAAACCAGTTCTTAAATTTCTTGTCAGCTCTAATAAGGAAAAGTTGGCAATGTTACTTATCAACTTCCATCTTTAATATGTCCCTGTTTTTTAATCTTCTATCTCCATAATGCTCTAATTTAAAAATATTAATTCATTTTCCATCTTCCAATTGACTCTGTAATAACGCAAAATACTTTAAAAATGGAGATTACAGAAGAGTAATATATTTTGGGTTGTCCTTCACTTTTTTGTAAGAATCCAGTATTCACCTACTAATCAAGTCTGATAACCATTTAAGCTGTTATTTTTTCCCATGTTTGCTCAAGCTGAAAGTTGCAGCCAAAATAATCGTTTTTGGAAATAAGGTTAGAAAAAGACAGAATTTTTTTTTAATGTAGTCAAGTGTCTGTATAAGCATTTTATTAGCATGTTTTAGTATTTTCATATTTTGGATTAGTCTGATTTTTGGTGGTAACTTGCTAAAATTGCAAGATCCTGAAAAATCTGCTGTCAGACGCAGTGTTTTACAGTAAAATACTCAAAAAAACCCTTCTCCTCTGAGCATCAGTCTAGTTTCATGCACCTCCTATCTGACTAGAGATCTTGCAGCCCCCTAGAACTGAGAATGCTCCAGTCCAAAGCAAGATTCAGGCAGTAATACTACAGCAACACTGAGGAAAAACCTAAACGGGAGGAAACAAACGGGCACTTGGCAAGAGGGGATATATGGAAGTAGAGGACATAGTCTAACTAGGGTACAAGATTTGGTTGATACCTGAATTTAACCTATTATTCAAATCTTCAACGTTCCCCTGTTGATTAGAAAACTGATCACAAAACACGAGTAAATTATAAGTAATCAAGTTTACAGAAATGTATTTACTGAAATAAATCTTTCTTTTTTGGTAATCTAAACCAGATGAGCACAAAGCATGAACTGAATGTCTGATGACTGTATACTGGAAGCTTGGACTGACTTTTAGCAAGAGATCAAAAATAAAATTAACTTTTACTGGCAACAATTTTTAGATGCTCTAGAACTGTATAGTCTTCTGCACTTTATTTTAAGTATGTAGACAGTTTAAAAATTACAAGTCTCCATACCTTCCTCTAGAAGACTATGAGGTTTCTAATCTGCTAGTACAACCAGTAAGCACATACCACAGTTGATCTATCTATCTAGCAAGGATGGACATCATGCTCTTCCTGTAACCCATTCACTATTTAGTTGTTGTGTTGTGTATGCTTTAGTATCATGTGAATTTATCTTTTTGGCTATCTTACTGGGATCAAATGTTCATGGTTTGCCTGTGATTAAGTATTTGAACAGTTGAAAAATCACTCTTATCTTGAATTTCAGATAATCCTTTAATCATTAAAATGCCAACTTCTAGATGCACAGAACACTAGCTGGAAAATAAGACACAGGCTTTACATCAGGTATAAATACTTAATGCTACAGAGATCTACATCTTACACTTTTCTGCTTTAAGTATCAGAGAATGATGTATTATTGTGTCTTAGAAATTAACTTTGGTATCTTCTTTTTGCAGCTACGAAAAATTTTAAAATTCTATATTTTGAAAAGTGTAATATTCTAGCATACTAAATTCTATAAGCTTTCTAAGCATCTAACAAACAGTATATAGCTGCTCACGCTGAAGTATGCACAAAAATAAGAGCCATGTAGGTATTATGTAGTAAAGTTAATTGGTTAATGCTTAAATTGGACCATCTTCAAGTAGCGTAAGAGTAGGTCTTGCAGTGAAACGATTTCTAGGAGTGAAGATAACTTATAAATTGAAGTGGAACTGGCAGACTTCAGAGTGTCTACATTTAATAGGTAAAGATTCACTATAAGGTTGTTTAACCTTTCTGGGTTTTATTTTGCACTTTTTAGGCAGACATATTCAGCGCTTCAAGTAATACAGCATTTGCTTCCTAAGTGTATCCATTGATCAGAAATACAAACTCTTAAGTTATCAATTTAACAAAAAATTGTTTCACTTATTTTAAAAGAACAAAGCCAGGAATAAAACAAAATTTGGTAGTAATCACTGCTATGTAATTCTTGCAAGAGATGCTTTTAGTCAGTTACAGCTAGACTTGATAGCAAGACCATTAAGATATAAAGCCTGACAGCCTAGTAAGGTGGAAAGTGGAGAATGAAAATCACAAGTGGAAAAAACCCAGCAATTCATGCTAAACCAGACAACGATAAGGAAGACTCAGCAAAATTGATAACATAGTTAACACTCAAGGTTGGTTTTTTTTTTTTTATAGTTACATAACTAGGTACCAGTGCATCTTGTGCCTAGATTCAAGTTTCTAAATACTCATGCTTTCTCAGTCTTCTAAAATGAGTGCATTCAAATCATGTTGCTGATGGCACTGCTTCTAAACAGAGGAGACATGTTAAAATTGGTATCAAACATGTTGCCCTTCCAAGGGTAGTATTTAAAGGTTGAATGGAAAAATGTTACCAGCTGAGCATTTTAAAGATATTAACAGCATCACAAAAATCCTTTTACAGCTACCTATAAGTACAAGGACTTTACCTTTTTTCCTTTGAAGTTGAGGGCACCAAGCAGCCCCTGCTCCCCACAGCACCATCCTATAGTGTTGATCTCTGTTCTGTTCTACTGTCAGAATAATTTTTCTTTGCTTGCCACCTCTGTAGCTATACACAGATTCTGAAAGAGTTTGAAATTATATCACTTCAACAGTAAAAAGCATATAAACACACAAAACCCACACGCCTCAATAAGATAAAATCATGCTGCTATTGTATTTTATGGTACAATTATAAGCAAACAAGAATATACCTACAATTTTTTCAGGACAGAGAGAAAGCAATCTGATTTCTTCAGCAACATGAATATAGTTCGAAGGAATGCGTAAAGTATATTAATTTACCTTTATCCACCTAAATACTCAGCAACTGGACACTTCCCTTTGAAACAGCACGTATACCTGAGCATCTTTCAGCACCCACTCATCCTGACTGGTGTAAGTGGAGAGAAATTGTACTGAATCTCTCAGCAACAGACTGTCATAATCGGCAGTTAAAGTTCCTGTAACTTCCGAGGAATACATTGAAAGAAACATTTCTCTAGAAGTTTTCACATAAAATAAAACCATAGTCATGTACAATCACAGTAAGAGTATTAATAACAGTATATATAAATTGAAACAATTATAATCTCTACAGCACTCTTATCCAGGATGATGCCTGTATGTTTCAGTTCCACACTAAAACTAAAATATTCTTCATAAACAAATAATTTTTGCACGAGAAGTCTTGCTTTAAATATCTAACAGTTCTGATATTTATGTACCATAATAAATTATGAAGATTTCTATCTTCAAAATTTTCCATTTATAATGAATACACATAATATTGACAGTGTGGGTAAAAATTTGAATCTTACCAATACAAGCACTAATACACGATGATAGTGCAATATGATCAAATTTATGTGCAAAGCCTGAAGTCAAGCACTGAGAAACAGTGGTACTGTAAAGAAAAGATAATCAGAACAGTTATGCAGGGAAAAGAGAGGAAGACTCCTTTTCCATGTGGGAACAGTGGCCTTTAACTGCCCAAAGCATGTTAAAAAATATGGCAAGACACTGCATGAAATACTGAGAATGCCCCAAGGTAATTTGGTTTTGTTCATTTCATGGAGAAGATGCTAGGAAGCAGCTGTAAGGCCTGATTATGAAGAAATGGAAACAAATTATCAATTTTAACATTGAAAATTGCTTCAAGCAAAAGGAATCCTGAAATAACTGCATTCACTATTAGAAGAAAAGGAACATGTGACAGAAGAATAAACTCCAAAAATCAGTACATAGACTGTTGACCATGATTCTTTGGCAGAGAAGAGTCTTTACAACAAAAATATACAGGAAACTCAGATTTCCAAAACAAATTATATTGATGAGGTAGTTCTCTGTTGTGCCCATGCAGAAGAAATAAGAGTATCACAGTAAGTCATCTTAGTAGTTTCACACTGTGCATTTTCCAGTGTTGAAAATCAAAAAGAACTTGTACAAAAAAGAACACAAGTCAGGATTATTATAAATAAATATTGCACATATTTAAGAAAGCAGGAACGCTTAGCTTTAAAAATCTATTCTACGTAGGAAAAAATAGAAAGAAATAAACAAGAAATGTTCTGAATAAAACATTAGAAAAGAGCAACACAGTTTCATTATAAAGTAAGAAAGGCAAGCAAATCCTAAAACAGTAGATTAAAATAATCAATAACTTATTTCATTCTGAAAAACATATAATTTACAGTGCAATCAAATTTTCCTTTAATGACAGGATGCTTACATGGAAGGTAGCTGGATGGTGACCTTTGAATTAGTAAAGCTTGACTGTCCCACATGACATTTTCATAAACCAGCTCCTTTCTCAAGCAGTGGTCTACAGCAAGAATGTACCTCTCGGATTTCAAGAGCCATTAAAAAACATATTTATGTTCCTCCACTGTAACTGCAGTACCTCCCTCTTTTCAGCAATCCTGCTATACACACCTGTCTTCCCTGAAAAGGATTTCGAGCCCACATTCCTTATATCTAAGATATTTCTGCTGCCATTCCACCTCCCAACACTATACTTCATACCTGAATCTCTCTTCAATCCTCCATCTTATTGAAGATCAGGTACCACGCTACTTGGAGCTGTGGAGACGCTCAAGCCATCTCACTGACAAGTCAATACATTAGTAACTGCAGTCTGTGGTGAGTGCTCATTCCTTAGCGAAAACACACCAATCCCTCAGTGAGCAGGAACTCTGATTATCAGTGCCCACTGCCCGCATGCTTCTCCCGCAGACACGTATGCTATTGATCAGCGCCAGTGTGCAGTAACCTCCTTTCAGCAGCTGACTACAGTCATTATTTCCTTCCTGTCTCTAACTCCATTTCTCTAACTGCCCCCATGAGTGGATCATCACAAAGGTTTTACTTGTGACTCCTATGTCAAACACTGGTATATAGAATGGGAAACAAGAAGAATTGCCTTGCAAAATTACTATTTAAGTTTCACCTATTGTTGAAGTTCCAGAAGTTGAAGTCTACTGCCTGAACTTACCTGTTAATACAGCAATGCTGATAATTTTCAAGATTGAGTGAACCAATGTATTTGGCTGGAGCTGGTCTAGCTGCATATACTGAACACTATCCAGTGTCTGAACTTGTCTTCGTGGAATGTCTCCAAAGTGCGGAAATTCTGATGATATGTATGCCAATAAACCATGGAGAACACCACCATCCACTATAGGATAAACTTATATGAAAAAACAAAGTTAAAGGGACACCCTTTTTTTTTTTAAGCTTAGAAGTATAAAATTTATCAGTTAGTACGTATTTACACTGGCAAAACCAAAACCATTTCACAATAATTCTAAGGCAAGAAATTCTTGACATGTGTAACACTTGATCCAAAAATCAAACTGTACTTCATCTGCCTCCTCTTGATAACATCCCAAAGTTAAGCCAAGTACAATATTTTAAGTTACACCAAAAATAGGAAAGAAATCGTCTATCACAGCTTGGTAAGAAGAATAGCCGTTCTTTATCATTTACCCCAGAACCTGCCTTAAATAGCTGGCAATAATGGACATCTGGAAGATGGTAAGAAGAATGCAAGTTCATGGTGATACTTCCACTGCATTTTCCCCTTAGTCTCCAACCCTCCATGGCTCAGGTATCTTTAAAGACTTCGTGCTTAATAGCCTGCAATGAATTACTTCCCCTGAATGGATCTACTTACTCTCTAAGCCTCCAAAATTTTTGCAAAAAATTTAATCCTCATGAAAACTCAGTGATCTTGTGGTTGAGTCCTGGGATAACTGCTGTTTCTTAAACTAAGCTCAAAGAATTCAGTTTTTCAGAGTTTTGAGTGGTAACCAGCCAACTTTACCATAAACTCCACGTGCCTATCTGATGTCATCATGTGCACATCTTGTCCACAGGTATCCATAGGTGTTCCTGTCATGCTTTCCTATAATGTTTTGTACCTCTCAGTTGCTCACATTTCCATTTTATCCTGTGTATGAGGCATTGCCAACAAAATGAAGTACTTTAAACAGCTATTTTACTGTGATTTTTGTGGAAACTTATGCACGACAATCTTACATTCTTCTGGATTGAGAGCTGAGCAGTTCCCCAGATTCAGTAACTGACTGGTAAAGGTAGATTGCAGCATGATTTCTCCACACCAAAGATTCTCATACATTATTATATCTGCAAGGAAAAAAAGCAACCTTATCAACTCATGTATCAACAATATTGAAGTGTATCATACTTTTCTTGACTATAGAACCATCCTACATATAGGTGTGAACGACAGTTTGAAAGAAATCACTTGGAAACAAAGTGACTTAAAATCTACCAACACCATTTACAATCATTTAATCAAATTTTCTCAATAGTTCGATGTAATTCTTCAATTAATATAAAATATTCAATAGCCTTGTAGCAGGTACTGTGTAAGTGAAGTGGGTCACTGTATTGAGTAAATTATTATTGTGCAACATTTCAGAATGAGTAGTAAAGTACTAGGCTTACCCAGAAACACTTCTGATGTATTTTGAGATAAGAATGTCTAAGAAGAAAAGAAAAACCCTAGCTTATCTTCAATCTCCTTAAAATATCTACCTTTGCATCTACCTGTAAGCACTTAAATAACTCCTAAAGAGAAATGGGCATCTTAAACCGTTCAAACAATTTTATATTGTATCATTTTTTGCATATTGCAAAACCTAAATGGCCAGACCACTATGAAGTCCTGGTCAAATCCAGCCCTAAATTAGGTGCAACATCATTTTTATAGTACTGCATTCTCTTACATGACATGTGTTCTCTTAAAGAGGAAGGGTTTTGGCTCCTATTAGGTATTAAAGAATGCAAAGAATTATCAGGAAGAATCTTCTTTATTAGCTGACATGTTTTGAAGAAGGTGAACTGCAAACAGCATTTTATATTTCTGCAGTCTATGTCAGTTACTAATTCACAACATGATCCATCTCAAGATGCTAGTGCTAAGCTACAAAGTCCTTCCCAGGAGGAAAAGCATTTCTCATTCTGAGACTGAACGTAACATCACAATTTTCCAGTCCATCTGCTGGTCCAACAGCAGAGAATTACAAAAAAGTCCATAAGTCAAATAACTACTACATCTGGTTTGTAGTAGCACTTTTACCTTTCAGGAACAACTCTTGTAAAACACAGGTTACAGAATATACCTGATTACCTATAGCACTGCTGTAGCATCAATGCACTGCTGTGCCTCAAAGAGATAAGAGATGGGTAAGCTTCTATGGGACAGTCGATGTTCCACTGGCAGGATGACTGAGAATTCAAAGTGATGTTGAGTGATGTAAGAAAGATATTACAAATGCTTAGCCATAGTTCCAAATTACTGGTTACATATTGTTCCACTTTAAACAGGCATTTTAAAGATCCACATTTTAAAAGGGCAAATAAAGGAATTCTCACCTGTAAGCAGTACAATATCCCCAGGAAACACAGTGAGTGACCAAAATGCAGCACCACGCCACAGCACCACCTTTCTCTCAATTTCTGACTGGTCAATAACTACAATTGTTGCTACAGGAACTTTACATGAAGATTTTGGTCTAGTCTTCACCTGTATTTCTTTGATATGACAAGGATGTACTATTGTGACCAAAACATTGTACTTTTGATTTCTGCAGCAGCAATTCTTAAGTGGTGATAGTTTCTTTTGAAGTTTCTTGAACTCTGTCATCCTCTCTTGATCCACTCTCATCCCAGGAGCAGCTGGAGAAGAATTCAGTTTAGCTCTCTTTGATTTCAGCTGTCTTTCAAATGCTGAGTGAAAAACATGAAAGGAATCTTCACACTTGCGGGCTCTTTTAGAAGAGCTCTTACGAGAACTGTCTACTTGAGAGCACAATATTCCTGAGCTCAATGGTTCAATATGGATTTCATTTACAAATTGCTCAGCAAAAAAATTGCTATTTTCCTGAGCACTTCCTTCTTGTTTTGTAGCTTCAAAGCAAACATTTTTCCCACCATCCTCAGAACTGAAAAGTTCAAGGGAACTTGTATACTCTTCCTTATATTCATTTTCAGCCACATTAAGACATGTTCCAACACCAGAATCAAATTGCAAGTTATCATATTGCTTTTCTTCAGGTTTTTTGCCTGCTTCTGTTTCCGATAGTTCTATGATTCTTTTCTGCATCTCATTCCGACCCCGTGCAAAAACAGCCATCTGACTTGAAGTCATTATACTATGAAATTCAGTATCAGTTGACACTGCAAGGTCTGAACAATCACCTGGTTTTCCTTTTGGTTTTGACTCTTGATTTTGGGGGAAAAACATATCCAGATATTGACTTAGATGTTCATGGTGATCACATCTATGATCTGATTGAACACCTTGTCCCACAGACCTTAGATGTATGCTAATCTGCTTAGTACTGGCAACCAAATCAGAAATGTCAGAGCTATTAACTTCTAAATGACTGGCTTTTCTTTTGGTGAGGTCTGAACAACAGCCATGTGATTGTTTATCCTGACTAGCTGATTCTGCAAATTTTTGAGGAAGGTGTTGATCTGCAGCCTGATTTATATTTGCATGCGTGCATCTATCTTTAGATATTTGACAATCAGAATAAATTAAACTTTCAGTCTTTTTAGGTGTGCTGGTACAAGTTACTGCCACAGGTACAAGAGATGTCAAATATTCTTTTGCTACCATTAATCTCCCCTGTTTAGACTGCTGAGAGCTGTCATCATTTGTAGGAACTGCTGTGACTATAAAGCTTTCTGCCTGAAACACTATGTGGTCAGCACCTTTGACTTTTTCAGAAAAAAGACTATGTATATCACATGAACAGCGGAGTTCTCTCCATTTTTCAGCAGCAGGTGCTGAACTACTTTGCTCTGACACCTCCAGCGGGCTTGGAATACTGGGTGCTCCCACAAAAATATGAATTTGAGGTCTTTTTGACATTTTTGACTGCTGTGTAAGTTTGACTTTAAACAATATGGTTTACGCAATAAACAACTCAAATATTAGTAAATGCCAAAAATTACACTTGGTCTTTTCTTAACAATTTAAAAATACCTAAAATTCAAAGGAGTATTTAATAATTTAACTGGTAAAACCACCACTTTACTACTTAAAGCCTATAAAATTAAATGTACAAAAAAAAAAAGGAAGTTTTTTATTGTGTCAAACTTGCATAGAAAAATAAATTATTTACAGTAGGACTTAATTTGATTCTGATACTTGGAAACATGTAGCAGATGCAGAATTATAGTGAAGTTCAATTTAAATTTAATTATTGAGCAGACTTATCTTTGTTTATTATTGCTAATTAAACAGTCAAATGTGAATTCACTATTCAGTACTTCATTTTAATTCATGTGAAATAAATGCCAGTAAGAAACTTTCACAACACGGTTAGGAGATCATTTCACCTCCCAGAAAATTACAATTTCAACTAAATGTTTAAAAATACTAGCGCTATTTAAATTAGTTTAAAAATTTGCTAGAAAGGCAATATTTTACATGATGGTTTAGCATGAAAATACTGTATTAAGTGATTATTTTATGAAATGGAAGGTTTCAGGATATTACTGGTAAATTATAATTATTTAATAAGCACTAAGAGGTCAGAGAATCTTGAGCAGCTGATTTAGAATTAACTTTAATTCATTTATATAGCATCATACTACCCAAGAAGTTACTAGCTTTTTCTAGCTTATTAAAGGTAAGCCAACCTTACACAGCACCAAACAAAAGACCCTTTATTTTTTTAAATTTACGCTATACTGTAATTTAAAAACACTCAGCTACAGCTACAAGAGTTCATTAGAATGCAGACACCTAGCTTCGTGTTTTGGGAATGCTGTTAATAGAAGTTGTTGCAATAGGCAATTCTGCAGAGGTAGGAAACAGAACACCAGAAGCAAAATTCAGGAGCTAATCCAGCTGCAAACAGAAGAAAAAAGCATTTAAACAAATACAGCATTGAAAAATACTTACATTTTTCATTTAGTACATACTAAATTAACAGCCATTTTCCTAACATCCCACTAGGGGTCGATAAATCTGCACATTCATAAAGGTCATAGTAAGATGGAAAAACTATAAACATCCTGGAACACTGATCTCAGGTATATTATACGTGTAACTGGAAAAACAATATACAAACACTAAAATTAGATATATCATGTATATACAAAGAAGCTACAAAACACAGTAACTGGTATTGCTCAATTTTATGCTCATTGCAAAATGAATAATACTTAAAAGATTGGAGTATCCAAACTTCTGCAGTTGTACATTTAAATTTAGGCTCACAAGAATGCAACTTTCAAAGGACAATTCCCATACTTGTGACAGTTTTAAGTTATATAATCAAAGAATGGTAACATACAAATAACCAACAAGACAGAATTTACAGTTCAACACTAAAGTAATGGATCAGGCAAGAAGGGAAAGACAAAGCAAAGTGATAGTGAGGTTGAATCCCTAAAGAAGTGACGTTAAAAATAAGTTTTGTAGATAAAAGGCTGCCCAATACATGATGTAAAAAGAACTTCAGTAACAGATCCCTTATGACAAACAGAAAATTTATCACTACTTCAAATGAACTTTAGAAGTGTAACCTAACTGATGAGGTTAAATAATTTCTTCCATTTCAAAACGTGTAAGTCTACTGGTAGCTTTTTTCATTTATTACCTTTGTTACAGCCATTACAGATGGGTAGCTTTCTTAATTAGGTACTCTACAGTGTAACAATATAAATGTCTCTTAACAAGGAGGTTCAAGTGAATAAAAGGTTCAAATGAATTACAAAAGATTTCTTCCACATATGTGCTATAGTACAAAAGAGGTTGAACAGCAGAATTCTGACACAATTCTGTGCCATTTCTAAAGAACTTGCATACCATGCAGAGACTAATGAAATAATCAGTCATTTCCAAACTCGGCTTTGGTACAGTGAGCAGCTCTTTCACTTCATTCTTTACCTTCTTCTACAAGGGCTGAATATCAACCTGTCACAGGTATAAGATACCGTCTTATTCCAGTCTTACTGTCTTGTTACTGTCTTTAACCTGGAAGAGATTTAGAGGCTTTTCCTAATTCTGCAAAAATTCTCAAGCATTTGTGCATCAAGTTTCAGGGAGATAGAAATCTTAAATTAAGTGAACTAAAATATGTTCAGGACAAAATAATTTGCTTACCTGCTTTCTATACCCTCAGAATAACCTTATAACAAACGGAGTTCTTGTAATTTTCTTATAAGGAAAAACTGAGATTCAACTACACTGTAAATGAGCCCATTGAATACTTCAGTTCTGGATGAGTTCTGAGAACACTGGAAGGGCAATTTGGTTGCTAAACAGATGAGATCATTAGAACAGTATGTTTAGAGGCCAGCTTACAACCTGGAGTTGCAAGACCTTTCAGAGATTTTGTATTCATAGAAAAGTTGGTGTTTAAGATGCCATAGTGTAAAGTACTCAAAATTAAAATTAAAAAATTGTCAAGTGTCCTAGACTACTTCATGGAAATATAATGCAAGGCTTCACATACTGTACAAGAGCAAGTTTTTGCACTTCATAGCTTAAAACCAGAAAACAGTAACAAAGGAAAGCTTTTAGGTAACTATGTATTTCATAGGCTAAACATACCTTTTCAATACTTGAAGTTCAGTATAAAAGTAAGTTTAAGATCCTAGAAATGCAGCTGTATTTCACTCTACTTCCAGAGATATCCCGCACCATACTTCACATGTATTCTTCCTATAATCAGGTTGAACAATGAATTAATCAGTTAATGATTCAACTTGAAAGAAAAATATCACTGAAGAATCATATTCAAGCATGGGGTTTTTTGTTTGTAATTCTGTCTCCCCATATTAAAACCACGGAAAGTAGCTTTGCTTTTAAGTCCCAAGCACTACTGTATTATTTTCAATTAAAAGGTTTACTAATCTATGAAAACAACAAGATATAAATCTAAATGCATCCCAATAGTCCCAAACTTTCTTCTCAGTATATATATATGTATGTATATATATATATATACACACACACACACACACACAAACTCTTTATGCAGAGTCTGAATTAGACAAAGCTGTTATCTCGGCATACTTGTGGCCTTCATAAAATCTATTTACTATTTTTACTTTTATCTTTGAGATTCAACTGGATGAATTCTTCTTACTTTAAGGTAAGATCCTTGTGGCAAAACAAGAGTCTTAGTTTTAGATTTAAATAAGGGAAAAAAGAAGTGGGAAGATAAAGATTACAGCAGAATTATGTTTAATGATTTTCATTTGTTATGGATTAATTAGTTTTGTGGTTTGCTTTAAGTAGTTTTGCTTGCACTACAATATTAAGTAGTATGTGTGTGAGGATTAGAATATAGCAAAAAAGTAGTTGTGTGTGTATATATATGTCTATATATATATCTATATCTCTCTGGTTAAGGAAGTAAGGGTACATTGCAGCATGAGACGATTAATGAAAGAACAGACTATTAAAAATAAAGGAACAAATAACTGGAAGGTTTATGAGGATGAGGTTAGGAACAAGGAAGGTTGCATTCCAGAGTCTCAATGTAAGCTGCTCTTGGATCAGAAATGGATAGACCACATCCCACTACCCCTCATCTTCTATGAAGGTAAACTCTCTACTTGGACATGTATTGAGATATTATAAATAGGAAAGAAAAAGACAACTACGTTGTCCCTTCCACCTTTTTGTCCTTGAGGATTTCATTTTGTGGACCTGGAAGATCTTGGCACAGTCTCACAGTATACTCTAAAAAAGCTAACTCCTCTTGCAACTGAAGTATTTTGGACTCAAGTTATAGCAGGCATGACACTGCCAAACATAAGTGAAAAATTTCTGTGTTTTCTTCCAGAATAATTCATCTTTTTACATCTACATTTATAAATACACGTTAAGATCTGTGACTAACATTGAGGAGTACTTTGAAAATACTTTTTTGGACAAGTACCTGAGTATTTGCTCTTATAAGCACACCTTATACCTAGGTAGCATTGACATGACAAAAACATATGAATAATAAATGATAACTTATTTACTACAGTACTAAAACTCCACCAATGATGAAAATCTGTGAGCTACTGATCACAAAATAAACTGAACAATGTCAAGATCTACTACTGTATACATATAGGGACAATTGATGTCATTAAGCAACTGAATTTCCCTGAAATAGATTAAATTGAATTTACAATAGGATGATAGCTATGCCAACTTCTAGTATAAAAATGAGTTTACTAAAGATGTGAGCCTCTATACAAATGTGTTCTGAATAAATATCTGGTATATAAGATGACACCTGAAACAGTATTGCAGATAAAACATGTGAAATCAGATTAATAGCACTAATTAAGATGCCAACAATACTTTAATAAGAAGCCACTTTTCAAAACAAAAGTAACTTCTATACCCTGGTAAACTTCCAGTTATATAGTATTTTATCAGCCTCTCATTTTAACTATCACTTCTCTTTTGGTTTTTTTCATGTTTAAAAAGATTAATAAAAGTAATACATAAACTCAGAAAGTTTTCTTTAATTTTCCAGTTCCATAACTTCCCTAAACTTAGGATTTTCTTTCCTGATTCATATTTTGCAGCGCAAGTATATTACATCAAAGCAATTGAATCTTGATGTTATTTAATGAATTTTTGCAACTAAAATATAATTTAATATTTTCAAAACCCAAAATGTTGATTTTTCTTAAGATATTTAGAGCTTAGGAATGGTAAGTGACCTCTGCCTACTTCCTGGTTCACCTCATGAGTCCATTATCGAATGATCTGCTTTGGCAATTTCCAAGCAACTTTTTAGATCAAAGATACCAAACTCCAGTACCAGGAATCATCAGTACTTATAATCACTTAAGTCTGTAAATCGGAAAAAAAAAATTAAAGTTTGGGTAAATTCTCTGTATGCAAAATTGTTTAAAGAACCTTTGCTATGCTTCTTTAGAACAGTATTATTACTTATTTAATGAGTTTTGTTAGTGAAGTTCTGTGCCGTGTTTTAAACAAAAAGTCTGAAAGAACAGCTCTTATTACAGATCTTAAAAAATGAGCAAAAAACCTGTCAATCATATTAGCAAAATGCCATTTTTACACTATAGTTAAATTATCTGTGGGTAGACAGGGGGTTAACCACACCAACAGTAACAGGAGCTAAAGCTCATAAAGATATAACTGAAACCTGAATGCACATATCCATTATACCTGTTAATTATTACACCATTTCTTAATTTGTGGAAAGGTTCTCTATTCATAATAGCCAATGAAAGCCTAGCATTTTATCTCTGAAATGGTCAGAGTCTGATTGACGGGTCAATGATCTAGTAAAAAACAGTAACTACATCAGCAAGTTTTACATTTGCAAGACACTGCAACTAAAGTTTAATATACCTATTACAAGAAATACATTATGGTACATAGTGAATTTCCCCCGACTTAAACAGTAAGACAGGAATTCTAAATTTGAAGGTTTTTAAAATGAACAACTATGTCATTAATAGTTTGTTAATCTCTAGTGATTTGCTACACATAGGACAAAATTTAAAACAGCTTTAAAAATCCTCTTCCAATAGTTAAATACTCTAGGAACAATGTGTGATGCTACATACATGGCCTTAAATTACCCTTAAAATACCTTAGAAGTATTCATTATTTTTATTCTATATTTCACTATTCATTAATAGCATTCACTCACCATGATAAACACTTAGGCATTGCGCCAAGGTAATTTAAAGAGGGTGACACAGCTTCAGCTTCCTATCACTGCTGAATATTAATGGTAGTCAGATGCCTAAATCCCTGTTTTTAAAAGTTACATCCAAATGTAGTTTCATCAAGTCTTTTCTTAAGCCCTATACATTGAAAGTAAGCCACACTATTTCCACCTCTGGGTAACAGTTTCTTTATGTCTGTACACACTACAGCTTCAAGCTATAAATAAAATTACGGAAATAACAGACAGCAATGCATCAGAAGACAAAGGATTAGAGCAATATAATGCAAAAGTGTAACTTTTCCCTTCCAGAATTCTCATACACCTCCAACACTGAAGTTTTTTTGGGGTAAAACCACTATATTCTTTTAACTTGCAGCTTTGATTTGGTACAGCTTGATGATTAACATCCCAACCTGTAAGTAGTTAATGACTTGATTCCTACCATATGCAGAAGCAATTATATCATCCTTTACCTGCTGAAAAGCTGGCCCTGTAGGTAACATACATTCTAAATTTTAAATTCTAAATTTTAATTTCTACTGTGAGCTTTCCCCTCCCTCATTTGCACACTTGATTTTACACTTCTCCTATCTGTACTATAAACGAAATTAAAGGACTGTTTCACTGACCTCACAACAGAAGAAACGGAGTTATTAATAGCCATCTTCAGAGTATTTACTTTCAGTTCAATTCAAACTGTAGGGTTCTTTGGTTGGTTTTTTTTTTTTTTACGACAGTTATCCCATGTGATGGTAGAGCAGAAAATCTACTAAGACACTTGCCAACCAAAGGAAAAATAGAAATAAACCTCTGGATGCAGAATTCTGATTACATCACAGGAAACTCTTCTGGCACTTTTACCATGCTGCTCAAATCTTCCTCCAAAATTCAACTTTGTCTTTTTAAAAGCCAGGTACTGCAGCCGTACAAGAACCTTGAAAAACTGAAGCAGTATGGTAACAGTTTCATACACCTAGAATCTGAAACAACTCCAGGATGAAGCGATGAATACATGTTGGCTTGCAACTTGTGCAAGAAAAGAGAAAGATGATCTTTATGCCAACACTCATGCTGGAGCTGCAAGTGAATCAATATGCCAGCAACAGCACCTATCCGCCAAATCAATAAGAAGCTTGGTCCAAATATATACACGTATTGAGAGGAACACAATGGAAAATAAAAACTGCCAGAAGAAATCAGGCTAAGCAACTCGTAGCTGAAGCAATCTTATACTCTACATAAGAGTGAGGGATCATATGGGCTTAAAAGAAGACTATACCTGTAAGTGAATGGCAGCTCAAGGAGACTGAAGTGGATTGCTTTAGACTAGGCTAGTGGGACCTAACAAGAAGTCAAGAGAACATGCATGTGGGAGAAAGTACATGTACATATGGGCAACTGAGGAAATGGATAGGATAGGTAATTACAGCTCTTATTTTTGTCATCCTTTGTTTGGTGATGATAAAAATCACCAAATACCTTTCATCTAAATTTTAATACAAAGTTTCAGGCAAAGACTGTAGTCCTATAACTGACCTGTTTAGCCAAAAGTAATTTTACTCCAAGATGGTTATTTGGCTTACGTAATAAAGTAATGTTTCTGGAATACTGTGCACAGAGGCAGCTGTCAACCAGACACAGTGGTATGGCGAGAATCCTGCTGGTCAATATCTAAACTTATGAAAATCACAAGCCTTCATTTGCCTACAGCAGTACCTGTAATAATTAGTATACAGTTACCTCTAACTGCTATCTGAATATAGATCATTATTGACCATAAAGTAATTTCTTTTAGTACTTATTATTTATGTTAAATAGCAGCAATACTAATCCATTCAGTATTTAGTTCTTGTCACTGGCTATTACCAGAGGACTACAATACCATTTGGCCTCAAGGCAGGTACAGCTGGTTTACAAATACATAAAAGCTGTATTCAGCAACATGTAGCCATAAAACAACATGTATCCAAACTTTTTTCCTTATCTGCAGTGCTTTCAGTAACAAAATGCTTTTTTGAATATGAAACACCCATGATTTAGGCATTGCAATAGAAACCTGCCTAAATACTCCTGCAGCATAAGCAGGGAGATCAATAATTTAAACGAAAATCAGTGTTTTGAGAAGTTCCATACGGTCTGACACTTTTCAAAAGTTAAATCAAAACACTGAATAAAAGGCTAGAAACACTAAGTTGTTCTTCATAACTATTACTGAACTATAACTAACTATAAAATAACTATTATAACTAACAAATAACTAAGGTAAGCCATCAAATGGCATTGCTAACATTTAATTTGTACCTACTCGCCTGCAGGATCAAGGCCTGTGGCTTGTAAAGTTGTGCTCTAAGAAAAATATTTTCCTTGATCTGAAATAAAGACATTTCTTCTGTAAATACAAGCTTGGATCATATGGAAGATCTACTCAGCAGCTGCATCAGCCATTTAAAAGGATTATTCTTTGAAACGAAATGATGCAAAAATCTGAACACTAATAATACATTTTCAATTCTGCTATTGAGATGGTCCTTATTGTGTTTGAAAACTGGAGTAAAGGTAGTAGGCTTTTGTGATTAACTTGATAATTCTTTCCTCACTGCCTTTGTGCCTTGCGAGATCTCTTTTTAAGTAAATGCTATTTATTGATTTTTGTTTTGCAATACATAAAACCACATAATTAAGGAGATATGAACATACAGTCGCTGTTACAAACAAAAGAAGTTAAAAGTTCTGAAGAACACTGACCTTTTGAGTAGGAAAGAAAGATAAAGGTAAAAGGTCACAGATACACAAAAGAGCTGTGCATGAGTGTTGAAGAACACTCATCCCCCAAACTCTTATTTTTGAGAACTATTTAAACAACTAAACTGCTATACCTTCTGTCAAGAAAGATATTCTTCCAGATATTTCAGCATCTTCAAAAAACTCACAATATTAGAATGACATCATCACGGCTTTTTTTAGCAAAATGGTTAAGTCTGCACAAAACTATCCACAGGTATCATTACCAATGAAACTCTATTTTAGGACTTAAACCTTCTGATAAACTGAGGCTGATAAAACAATACAGAACCTAAGACAAAAGACGGAAGTGAGGCAATTGGTCAAAGAAACATAATAGCCGGTTAAAGAAACATAATAGCCCTATTTCCATCAGATTAACTGCCTGTAGCTTTGATTTATTAGGATTGGAAGATTAAAAAACCAAGGTATCAGGCTAGCTTTTATTTTCTTCTTGTAAAAGTCTTTTCTGTTTTCTTAAACTGAATTTTTTTGACCAAGAAGGAAAACAGAACTTTTTTCTAAACTGAGTAACAATTCACTAGGCTTTGATTTAATGGATTTCTGTAAAATCTATTTCCAGAACAGCAAATACCTTTCTGCTTGACTTAGTAATACAAATGCCAGAACATCACTATAATATTGTGCAACAGGCATTATGATATTAATCAAGTACATCTTCCTGCACAAATCCAGTGTATTTCTCAAAAAAAAAAAAGATTCTTATTTAGGCTCAAATCATGTGAGCTGGTATTTCATATTATGAAAGTTATTGGAATCCATCTTCTACAACAATTATATACATCACTGGGATTAACTGGTTATAGCACACAGACAGCTGTAATCAAAGGCTGCTCTCAGTTGCAGTTGCTTTAGTGGCTTGGGAAAGAGAATTTACTCCCCCATATTGTATGTGGCTTCCACACTATGGCAGAAACAAAATATTTACAATACAAAGCCACCACTTACTTTCTCACCTTTACAAAAGCCTCACTCAAAAAAGATGAATTTTTATAACAAATAACTGGATGCTGACTGCACATTCATAGACAAAAAGGGGATATCATCAATGTTTTGGCTAACGGCTGTAGGTAAGACTGTGCTGTGCGTGTGCTTTTGTACTGTGGGAGACAGGGTGTTGAAAAGGTATCATACATAAGTCTACTTAGGTGGGATATACAGTAATCTACTAGTGTTAGTAAAATGCCTTTCACAAGTGGATATGTTAGCAGTAGACTTTAACAAAAGCCACTCTTCCTCTTGCATTTAAGGCAAGTGGGGTATTTTCTCATTTGTCAGCATCACTAAACAATTCAAGTTAGATGTCTGTTAACTAAAAAAACAGCCACCCACTCAAAGAAGTCATACGAGGAGCACACAAGTCATCACTAGATCAAGATGTGCTCCAAGGCTGTGCAAAACTAGAAACTACACAAGCAGCTCCAGAAGAAGCCAGATGGCATACAAGGCCACAAGACCTCTTTAGACCAATAGCTCAATCAGAAGTTCATTTACCTTCTCACTGTTTATGCAGGATCTCTCCAGAAGAGCAAATATTTAACCTTCCTGTTAACAGAAACAACAGCAAGTATTTTTTGACAGGACTGAACCTATGGCACCAGAACTCTTCTATTCTTTCCCCACCCTGAGCTACATTCTGCACATTCTGTAGTATGCAACTACATGCTTCATGTGGTATCATTGATGTATTTTTGTGAGGTTCAAAGTAAGTGGCAATTTGATATACAAAATAGCTGATCTCCCCAATACTTTCATATTTCAGGAAGATGAAAGCTGGCTTCACACAAAATTTCTATAAATCTAAGTCTCAAAAGGAAAGTTCATAACACAAGCTCCTGATGTGAGCATTGTATTTTAAACAAAACCCTTGACAGATGTTAACTACATGACAGTACTGACTTCTATATCCAAATCTCTAGTACTTCTGTTCTTGAAAATGCAAAGAATTTTCCAGGTTATTTTAGGATCTTCCTATTGCACACACTACACACACACACGAAGAATATACTTCAGCCTTAACAACTTAAAAATACATGCTCTTCTGTCTAGAAGTTGAGAGGCTTAAGATTTTTTCAGAGATAAAGCTCCCTTAAGGAAATACAACCTTCAGACTTGGGCCAAGCTGGCCCCATACAATAGTGAATAGCACTACAAAGATCACAGATGGTTCGCTGCACACACTTGCTCCTTATTGTGGCTACAAAAGCAACATACCTACCAACTTCTTCATAGAACTGTATGAATGTCAGCCAAGCAAATGCTCTTTCACAGGTATTATGGCTAAGGAATAAAGTTGTTAATTTACTAGAGCATTGCAGAAAAATCAAGATAAAAATTTCAAGAGTATTTTAAGTTAGTGAAACTACAGTGAAACTTCTAGAAACAGAAAGAAAATTTTAAAGTCCTTTAGCATTTACCTAGCAAAAAAATTAAGATGTGATACATAAAGGAAATTAGCATTAGCTTTTTAATATATAAGCCTTTACATTTCAATGGTTTAGATAGATGTTAGTTTAGCAAACTGGTTAAGCTTTAACAGAGAACAGGTGACACTGAGTAACTATCAACACAGCTGACTGAGCCAAAGGTGCCTTTTAGATGCAAATTTCCCTATTTCAGAGAGGTAACTTCTCTCAGACTTTAAGGCAGCACTGCACTTAAACTAGTTATTCAAAATAATTCGATTGATTATACTTAAAAAAATTGTAGATCACAATTTCTATCCTACTATGCCCATAAGAGTTAAATGAAATCATCATGATTGAACAAAATCTGTGAATAAAATGCTTGAAACATTGATTTATATGGCCTGCACATATATCTACCCTTTTCCATGGTAATTCAGCTGCCTGAAAACACCTCAAACAAAATCAAAAAACTCAAGGTATGGTGTTATAAGTCATCTTGGGTCTCCCTCTACTGTTGTAAGTCATAGTGCCTAGTACTAGTGCATAGCAGCATAACCACTGATAAAAACCTTCTTATACCTATGTTCTCAGTAAAGATGCATCATTTTCTTCACTGTTTTTATGTTAGAGGCAATACCTCAATTATTTTCTGTACCATGCTAATATGACGATTGCTGTGTACCTTCACTCACTTGCCTTTAATTCAATAACTTTTACAAATTATTTTATTACTTGCAGTACTACATAGTCCTCATTTTTGAGGTGTATTACACTAAGGGGTTGAGATTAGTCCTATCTGCCTGACTCACAGCTGAAAAGTCTCCAACATAATTTATTTTCCCCTCACCATTTTAATACCTGGGAATATTCTGCCCACCCTAACTCTTCCACCATGTGCTTTGGCAGAAAGTCCAGTCAAGTAAATGCAGACTTAACATGTTCACATACACCAGCAACCCACTTAGACGAAAGCACTGTTCTTCAAAGAGAAGCTGGTACTCTAGATGATCAATCTTACCAGCAAACTATGCCAACAAAACCAACAATTCAAAAACGTGAAGGAACCATGAAATTTTAAGTTGTGTAATTTTCAAAGCTGCTGAAGTATGAAGAGTTAAGGATAGAAACTAAAGAGGTTCACCTATTTATCCATTTGTCTTCATTCAGAAGCTGCTCCAAGCTGAAGTAAAACTACAAATTGCTTCTGAGTATAATTCAATATAATGAGGAAAGACTAGAGATTTAACAAATGCTCACCTCAGTTTCCTTAATACTTTGTGTACTGGAACTGTAATACTGTTTGCAAATACAATTATTTCTGTCTGCCAAATGTTGCAAGTTCTATACTTGATCTTTACTAGGGTAGAAACAATATAACTGATAGTGTACACAAGGCCAATGTGGCTGCTAGTGTACTAGCGTAATTTTTATCCACACAACCATGTGAGCTGCTATACAAAGCTAAAATCACAGTAGTCTTCAGAAAAATATTTTAAAAAACTAGTAGGAAGTTTTCATCTAGAACAGAAATGGCAGTGTCAATGTTAGAAATGTATCTTTTTAAGAAGAGTTCTGTTTAATGTCCCAACACATAAATGAGTTCAGTACTAAAGTAGCTCTGAACAGTCTTTTGTAACCTGCCCTTATTCTATGTCAACTGACATACAGAAAGACAGTTACAACTACGTATGACTCGTGGTACTTCAGCTTCATGTGCACACAGGTGAATTTTACCTTCTGTAAAGACCCAAAAGAGGAAAATTAGAGGTAAAATAAACTGTGATTAATGCAGGGAGGTGAAGAAATACAGGGAACTTGCTATCCATTCCATACCAAACTATTCTATGTATTTAGCTAATGATTTGAGTAACTCCAGATTTTACTTGCTTGTGGTAGGAAGCACATGGAATATAAACTATCAGCTATTGTAGTATTGAGCATATAACAGGTAATGAGTAAGTACACATTGCTTTTGTCCTTCCCATAAATTTCACATTAAGACTTACTTTAAGAGCTTACTTTAAAAGATTTTAAAATTAGCAGATAAAGCAGAAAACCAAAAATCTATTACATTAAACATGTGACCTATTATCTTTCTCCAGAGATTAGTAACCTTTACAACTGACCAGAGAAAGGAATTCAAAAAGCAGTACAGTTTGTTCTGTCTTAGCTAATGTTCTGAGTTACCTGACATCTCATTGCAAGAACTATACTCATGTTTACGCTATATATATAAAAAGCTTTATCTTGCAGCTAAAACTAATATACCATCCAAATTAACGGCAGTTTAGAAGCCATGATCTCCTAACAACAAACATTAAATGAAATATGGTGACATTTCATGTTAACCATTATGAAACACTAGAGCAGAAGAAAAATCTAAGAGATAAAATAAAAATACATAAAAAAACCTGCTAAGCTATCATGTTTGTCAGCACAAATCTAAAAAGCAACAAATGGAGATTTAGTTTATGGTAGGAAATCAGATTAAAAAATAATTGAAGGCATCTTCCCCAAAATAAAGATAGAATTCATTCATTAAATAGAAGGTATTCAGTGACAAGTGAGAACCAAAATATTAACACATTACCTGAAAGCTTTTCTCAACAGGAACTTGTATGACATTACAATATATTATACAATATATTATGAACTGCAGCTGTCAAGAGAAAAACCATGCAGAAAACTGAATAGTCAGATCACTGTGAGAAAAAATTAGTAAGTGATGGGTTATAGATGGAAGGCTTTGATCTTCACAAAATAAGCACGTGCAAGTACTTGATTTGATGAAGCTGGGAAAAAAAACATCCAAAGCAGTGTCCTTTTAAATTGTATTCCTCGTTAAAAAAAGGCAAGTATAGAAGAGGGAAGAGGTAACATCATAATGTATAAAAGAATTAAGAACTGTGTAATTATACAGTGTAGTTCTTAATTCTTTTATGCATTATGATGTTACTTGATGCTCCTTTCTCAGTTCGGCAAACAAATAAGTTTTACTCCACCAGCTCTCAAGGAAGTTAAAATTCTAATCCCAAATGGGAACCAGCTGCCAAGTCCCTTTACCTATGCCTATCCCTTTGACTTGGGAAACCCAGTATTTAGAATACAAGTACTTACATTATAAATCCATTTAATTTTTAAGTCTGAAGCCCTGATCCTGAAAGCTACTCTATGCAGATACCACTCTCCAGGTACCCCTGAAATGACACTCTGTTTAGTGGGCATGTAAAAATGGAGAGAGAGGCTGTCCATCAGTAGTATCCTCCACTGCTGAGCAATGCAAAGCCACTTGTACTGTACTGTATAGAATGGTGGTGTTATGCAAATTTTTTTCCTTCCCAGCCAGAGCCCAGCTTCTTAAGACTGTAAACATTATAAAATGGAAGACCATAAAAAAAGTTGACTCAAACTTATCTTTCAAGAAAAAAAAAAAAAATCTCTCCTGCAGACAACATTAGTATTTTAGAAAGGGGTGGGAGAACCTTATCTGAGACTTTGAAAGAATGGGTTTTGATCGATTCAACTGCTCATCTTGTATGAATCAAGTTTTGTGGGGACTGAAGCTGTTCCCATTTAAAAGTTACCTAGGGTTTTCCACATTACATTAGATTTCCAGGCTCTGTGATAGAAATTTGCCACCATGCTTCATACTAATAACAGTACTCATGTAGTCTAATCCCATTATCCAAAGAAGGAAATACTGACTTCTCAGGTCAAGAACTAGATGTCAGGAGCAGTACTATTGGAAGAAAGCTTGTCATTGATCTTTAGGATTAGTAGTGCTTTACAAGCATTGATGCAATAAGGGGTTTGATCTTGACTGATTCTCCTACTGTAGGTATGAAAGTTTCATGCCTGAGAAGTCAGAGCTCTGTCCACTGGGTTTACATTGCTGTACACAGGAAGACTGGGGAATAGCTAAACTCCAATATCTGAACTCCCAACAGGTCAATTAGAATTAGCAGTCCATGCAGTTAAAGATCTGATAAAGTAAGCTTGGTCCATCTCATCTCCAGATTTTATACTCTCTTATGATCTAGGATGGGAAAACAAAATAGAAAAAAACAAGTGCAGACAAAGTTCAAGAAATTACACTGCTTTAAAAAAGTTGATCTGACATTCTCAGCAAAAAGGCACAATCATATCTACGCTGGCACATTCCCAAAGAACTCATGCCAATTCCAGTATCTATTTCCTTTCTTCGTTGAGTAATTTCACCTGACTTGGCATTTTAGAAATTTTTATAACCAAATATAGTCACAGGTCAAGTTATACTACCTTCTCTTCACCTGTCATCATCCAATTTGCTGGATGAAGACTTGCTGAAAGACTGATTTTTTTTTTCAGACACATTAAACACATGGTGTGGAAATAATTGAATAAAATCTTTTGGAAAATCACATATGTAATGTCCTTTTATCCAAACTGACACATTGAAGTAGCTTATGGAGGCAGCTATAGATAGTATTTGTTATTCCAAGAGAACTTCTGCTTATTTCTCTAACATCAATTTCTATGGATTCTTTTAATCCAACAGAACTTGGAAAATCCTACATAACTTATAGTCTTCATTATCTTCAACATAAAATGAATGAACTATAGTTCCATGAGAGTTCACTGCTTCTGTTCCTAACAAGGAAAAAACTGAGTAAATTTAATATGCTCTAACAAAGGGTAAACATTCAAGACAAGAAATATTTTATTTATTGCTTAGAAGAAAATCTAAGACTTTCCTGTATTTCTTGAGAAAACCTAAGTTTGACAGGAAAGAAAAAGTGTACCAGTTTATTAGAAAGGCAAATTCCATGAGCTTCTCATTGAGAATAAATACCGTCCATGCTCAATAAGTTCTGATCTATATTCATTCAGATATGAAGACCATACATGTTTGCATAACCAGCTCAGTTCCAAACAATACTTAATGTATTTGTTCTCCCCATACCTTTAAGAAGTAGGGAATAAATTATCATCTGTTTTTCTTATGGCAACTGAGGCTAGGAAAGATAAAGCAATTTACTTTGGCTCGCACAGTAAGCTGAAACAAGTGGAGAACTCACTCTGTGCGAATCTTTCATACGCATACTTTAAACATTGCACTATCATTCCCCAATGTGTAATCCTTTGCTGTTTTGATAAGTCACAAAACTATCCTTTTCATCTCAACTTTTCAGCTTACCTATTGAGATTTTAACATTCATTATCTCTGTTATCCCATTTCTACATCTGCAATTTTCTCTCTTCCTGCAATACAAGATTTATGGTCCTCCTCAGTCAAATGCTTTTATTCCTTACTTGAAGTCTCAGGTGTTGACTTACACCAGCATAAAATAATCAAATGATTCAAAGTTGGTATTAACACAGAGCACCCGGTGTTACTTTTTTTTGTTTAGTTCTCAAACCTCATACACTATTTGAAAGAGGTTTTCTCTCACCTTATGTGTTATGCAGAACCTACCCACACAACTAAGCCTTAATTTTCAAAATGTTACGAATTACTTTAAAATTTAAGTCCTGAGGCAGTGCGCTGTATTCTGATGTGACTTTAAGACTCAGATACTCTGGAAGAAAAAAGGTGATGAGAGTATAAAGTTTTGCCAAATAAGGTATCTTTTTTCTTTTAGTTAACAGGCCCATTAATTTCTTTGACTTAAAATAACCTTCACTGAATTAGCCAAGTAATAAACAAGAATAAATTAAACCTAAAACTAAATAACACTAATGGACTTGCACTACAAGTATGGGTTCACTGGTAGGTGAGGCGTAAAGTATACAGGGGGAACAGAACAGTGAAGGAGACTGGCTTCTTTTTCCTTCCTTCTCCTCTATTACCTTCATGAGGTATTTGTCACATGAGGAAGAAGCTCAATTTCTGCTTATATAGCCCAACGTTACATTTATTTATATAGCTGCCACAATGCTAATGTAGACTATAAACCTGAGATGAATATATAGCATACACTTTGTTCAAGAAAGTTGATCTCTAATGACAACTGTGAACAATCTAAAAGCATACATTATTTAGATTGCCAGTTAGTTTTCCTTTACTAAATTAAAGACAAACACCAGCTTATCTGACGAATTGATAAGACAAAACAAAAGAACTCAAGGTAAACTTTTACAAATTCCATGACGATTTTAACTCATTTAGTCAGATGACAGCAATATAACACTCCTTCTGAAATCAGAAAATCTGTTACCAATGATGTGCAGAGATTCTACCTTACCAGTATTTCAAAATAAGCTTACCTTCAACCTACTGACTTTCAAAGGAAAAAACAGAAGAGAGAAAGCAGAACAGATAAATTAGACATTATCTTGCCAACATTGACAAGATTAGACAGTAAATAATAATCAAGAAAAACAGCACAAAATCTTCATCGTCTTAATTAAAAGAAATGTTCATCCAAATGAGATTCTGTGGCAGTGCTGAGGGTTTATGGCAGCAATTGCCAACTGTTCTCATGTCAAATGCCAATATCCCTTGGATGCTCCTCACATCTCCGGACACCACTAGGCCCATCCCACCCTTGCTCCTTAAGGTGTCCACTGGTCCCACACCAGCACCAAGTAATAATGACAACAACAAAGTCTCCAGAAGATATTCCAGGATACATAGATTTTTTCTGTCCAGATTTTGCCACAACTCCATAAGCTGGCACTTATGCCTGACACTGCATGGCTATACATTTAACATGATTGCCATATGGGCATCTAAACACCTTATATAACATGTGATTTTAATGAACTCCAGCACTTCCACAGAAGGACATTCTTAATAAACCAAGTCATTTAACTAGAAGACAGACCAAAAGGACGGGAAAAATACCTAGCTTTTTTTTTTTTTTAAACACAGTGTTTTCAAAAATTGTTCAAATGTCCTCAAGACGGGACAATTTAATTAAAACAGAAGTATTTCTTATTCTGACCTATTTTCCCATTCTGAGATTCCTCTGCGATGAGCTATGTAACAGTGATTTTTTGCGCTGGATCTCTACATCCAGTGGGCACCATGAACAATCTTGAGATCTGTGAAAGCTGACTAAGAAAAGATATCACATACACATTTTCAGCATCCAGCATAACCAGTGATATTTTTTTTTTTTTTTTTTTTGGAAATCCGGAACGTGTTGAAAAATATCAGCCAATGTACTCCTAGACTTTTCTGATGAACAATGCCTATTTCAATTATACCAACAAACTTGAGAGGCAATTCTTAATTCCTTTGTATCTAGGCTTCATCCACCAACATCTTTCATGAAGGATTTAGCACTTAAACATATTTTAACAATAGATTTCCATAACCAGTCTTCCAAAGTGAAAGAGGATAAAGTTGATTTTGTTAACAGAAATGCAAACAAAAGCACTACAGAAGATTAGTATTCTCTACTTCATAAGAGCTTTAATGTTTGTTATTTAAACAATATGCACTTTGTTTATGTCAACAACTTCTGATTGTCAATTGAGTATTAAAGCAAGAAAAAACTGGTTTGCAGTCTCTGATGCCGTGATCCCAGGCTCTTAAGATCTTACGTATAATTTTCAGCCAAACAGCCAAGGCCACCAAGAGTTGCAAAACCCATCAATTTAAATTGTAAATGTTACTTTCAAACAGTTCTTAGTTCACTCCTGGCAAACCATACTTTCTGCTATCTGTTGTTTGCTGTGTTGACTAAAGTAGACAGCAATTCTCTAAAAAATAGTATAATGTCCAGTAAATAAACTGACTAAAGTATTTTCTTTCCTTCCTAACCCTATTTAAGGGAACAAAGCTTACACACTCATAGTGCGTCTGTGAAGGTTCTTATGCCTGTATACCTGTTAGCTTTCCCATTACTAGCTTTTTTCCATCAGCTAATTTCACATTTAACAGTTAGACGGGAATCTCAAATATATTGGGTTCGGTAACTGCATCATCCCCTCTTTTGTCTTTTAAACTAGAAATGAGGAAAAACCAAGCAAAAGCTGAAGATTATTCCACAAAGACAAAACAGCTGCTCTAATAGACTCTCACTGATACAGGAACTGAGAAAGCAAAAGCCTTCGCATTGACCCACAAAAGCCTCTATCACTTCATGAAGGGCCACGTTGACCGAAAAGTCACTGAAATCAGATTAATCAGATCAGATCTACAGCCTCCAGACAAGGTTACTTTTTGTCCCACCCATTTGAAAACCTGAAGTGGCATTACAAGAAATAAGTGTTATAAAAAGCATATTTTATATTCCTCAGTTATATTATCTAGTAATGCCTACTAGTAATATATTGACAGTAGCAGTACCAAAACATGTCACAGAAATTTTTTTGCATATCTATAGACTGTCTAAACAAGAGATGAGGACATTATCTCCTGTATACATGAAAAGCTTTTTATATCTGTTCTGTCACAGAGCTGAAGTAACCGGTTGGCAACCTCAGTCATCATGCACAGCAACAATATAAACAGATGGAGACAGAAGGTCTTTGAAGCTGATAAACATAAGCACCACCACTTTTCATGGCAATCAAAACTGTATTTACTCATGAGGTAGTTACCAGAATTTATTCAGTATTTTCTGACTTCTGCAGCAGAATTATTAACATTTTAAAAGCTCAGGAAACTGCCCTCTGACACTTGCTCTGAAACATTCGCAGATTAGTCCACTTAGTGAGGGTTTTTCAAGTACTTTTCACTGAAAGAATTAGGAACTCCTGTCAAATTTACATTCTGGAAAACAGCCTAATAATTCTATTACTAGAATTGTAAAATAAGAATGATATCTTGTTGCAGAAGTTCTGGAAAAGTAAAAAATCTTATGATTGTTTAAATAATAAATTTAAATGCTATTTTCCTCAGCTACTGATTGTTTTTATAGCAATACCTCAAGTATAAAAACCACGACCCTCACTTTAGACTAGTATTTCCTAAAGAAAGTCCCTACTAGGCTAAACCTACCAACTTCCTACTTTACTTGTACACTTAGGAGTTTCACTCCCTAAGTTTACAGTGCTATAGACAAGCAAAAAAGTTACTATTTACGTATGAACAAGATGTCAGCAGCTTATACTTAACAAATTTAACAATCACGAAAATTTAATGCAAAATAATACATTAAAAGAATGTTAAATAATCAGACCACAGGTACCTAAGCATCTCACTAATAACACAAAGTATTGGAAGCTTTAAAGTCTTTATCTCCACAGGAAATAATCCAAATACCTCTTCTCCAGCTCTGCAGTATTACAGAAAGCATATCTCAGATTTGCAGCATGTGCAAATCTAACTGCTGCAGCCTGCCTGGAAAACCACCAAATTGAGGTTCTTTTGTATCAAGGCAAAGGGAGCAAATAAAGAAAACCTGCCAGTCTGCTCTCCAGCTTTGGTATGGCTGAACACAGCTGAAGCTATTTATAAAGGAAAGAAAAATTATCTCACAGACCTGTATTGATACCTTATGCTGCCAGTGAAATGGCTTTTCATCATCTTTAGTCTCTAATTGGTTGTAAAGAGATGACTGAAATGAAGATCTCCAGTGAAGTGTTCATTTTGTAAAAGTGCTTATACAGACAGGTCACAAATTAAAGGAATCTTCTGGGATTCACCCAATTCATGTGTTGCCTGTAATAGCATCTCACAGAGCCAACCCTCTAGCAACACTGAAGCTCGACAACTGTGCCATACTTCTCATTTCATCCCTGTTACATCATGTACTGGCTTGGCATAAAAAGGGAAGAATATAACCAAGAAATGTGGCACTTAAGAGTATAACAACTTATTCACAAATTTGGAATTAAAATTAGGCTCGGATTACATTAATCACTCCTTAGATTCTTTAGGCTGTAGTATATTTATTTTATAAAAATATACATATTTAAAAGAACACATGCTTTATCAACATTACCCCCCATTATTCTGAAGACTGAATGCTGGTACAACATTTTCCAGCAGATAAAGCCATCTCTACTTTCACATCCCATGCCAAAAATAATTATATATAAATTTTTACTTCAAAGCTTTGAGAAGGTGGAAAATACAATCCATAAAATTTGAGAATATCTCAAGCTAAAGATTTGCAAAAGAATTAGAATGCTATTTGGTAGTATTTTAGCATCCTTTGGCACAATATGCAGGCAGCTCCAATGCAGTAGGATTACTGTAAAGTCCCACATACTTGCTACCTACCTGCATACCCTCTATTTAACAGAGACATGCACAGGATTTCAACTGAGGGGAATATGAATAGAACTACGGTTAGTATTCCTGACAGATTCATACCCTCCCATTCTCCCAGTTACTGTTATTCAGCCATCCACAGATCTGTTAACTCAAGGGCTGAACAGTTTTTCTCCAGCAACGGTTTGGGATAAGGCAATAACCACAGCTCTCAACTATTTAGTTACACTATCAAGGTCTACATAAAGCAATACAGCATAACACTTAAGTCCAAGAAAAATAAGCATTTTTTTTGCAATTTCTGGTGAAATGAGGAAGGGAAACGTAGTTGCTCATATAAGCAATTCAAAGCGGAACAAGAACTTGCTTCAACTTTATAATATTCTAAATTTTCCCACTGGGCTAAAACCCCAGTTTTACAGCTTGCCACATTATTTCTGGAACCACTAGAAAAAAAATGTTTTCATATGTAAGTGTTACCAATATTTGGACTTTATCTCAACCAATTCTTTAAGCAAAGGGTAAGAACTGCCAAATGCTTCATGTGATATGGCTGACAGCTTAAAATGAAGCTTGCTGAAACAACTGTAATTCCATTTGCAGAGTATTTCAAAATCCATTTCTGTAACCCAGAAGAAAATTTGTTTACCACAGAAAGGCATTAGTTCTCTGCCCACTGTACAGATCAACTTTCCTCCTGAGCATGTTGTCAATGGATGTTGAGACTCCGAAGCCTCTGAACTGGAAGCAATCCCAGGGTCCCAGGGTTAGCCTGGATTCAAAGGGGCTTAGCCAGACAAGGGGCAGAGTTATTCAGAGTCTTGCGAGGATCCCTAATTTCCAGCTTTTCTGCTCTCTCACCTACTTTGGTGAGCTGGCAAGGAGACTGGGATGCAAACTGGGGATAGCTATCCTAGCTTCTGAGAGAATCCAGTACCAGTACATCCTAGGAACATGTTAGCCAAATTGACAAACCTTGATAGAGAACACTAAGTGGAACTTAATTGACCTTTTAATAAAAATGTATTTTCCACTTATGATGCCACTATAAATGATGTTAGACATAGGAAAAAGATTATCCTGGTCACCTACATATTCTCAAATAGCTAATACTTCAAATAATATCATGGATTAAAGAAGAAAGTACTGGATTCCTGTCCCGAGATCACTTTTTTCAGTAAAACTTTAAAACTTGACGCATAATAAATTTGACTCCACTTGCTATGAAATTGATAATTTACACCTTAAAACTGCGGACTGCTTCAGGAAGGCATAATATAGTGTTCATTATTGTTCTTATATATAATAAAAACAATGTGTCAAAATCATATATAAAGATGTTTTAGAATCATGCATAAAGATGTTTTAGAAGCAGCTTAGGAAATTAAATCAACTTGTTTGTCTCCCTCACCTATACTTCACAGATTTTAAATAAAAACTTATACCAATCTATCATGTATAGACAGTTAAATATGACCTTGTTGCAGAGTCCACAAATCATACAGATAGTTCCTACCACACAGGTACCAAGTTTTCTCTATGTATCTCTCTCTTCAGATGCAGGCGCTAAGACCAACATTCAATATGAAACTAACAAAGCTAGTGAAATCTAGTTGTGAAGACAAAAAGTCACCTTTGCATCCATCCAAGAGGTTTTTATTTTTAGCGATGCTACTCAAATGTGAATCTTCAGATGGCACCCCATATGCTACACAAGAACAAAAAAGATACAGTTAATCTTTTATTATTGCAATTACCACTTTCATACCTGCTAGAACTCATTCTAAAGCATGTGAATTTTAGTTTCCTCTGACAAATAGATTTTGCTTCAACTGCTCACCACTTACCGTGTAAGAATATTGGAATGGAGCACGACTTCTGTTCTTATTCTTCTTGAATACCCAAAGGCAGCATAGTTACTCTCGCCTCCACAAGGGATTTGAAGCACACAAAAATATGGTAGGGACCTGCTGAGGTTGGTAAAGTGCCTGTAAACTGTACACCTGATTTCATTGATAAAAACGCCCAAACAAAAATCCCTAGCTATTTTTTCATTTACAATATTTAAAGACTAAGAAATTTTACATACTGATTAGTTAGCATTTAGCACACAGCTTGTTGAATATTTTCCCAAAATCCAATCTTAAGAAAAGAGGGCAGCTATGGTGCTGCCATTACTCCGAATACAATTGTGTGACTGGACCCATGGAGAGATCCACTTTGTTCTCACACTGTCATGTCCCATACTCAGTCTCAAAGCATTCACAAATGTGTACTGCAAACAGCCTGATACTGTAAGCTGCTGATAATTCAGTAAAGCTCATGAATTAGAGATGCCATAGCTGAAGGCAGGATAGGAGCTAAGCATGTTAACCTTATTGTGATCTAAGACTACACACTTGTGCAAACAGGTTAATCATATTTTCCATTCCACCTTTGTGTCTGTGAAATAGTATTCTAAATAACCTACAGAACCAGGTGAAAATAATTATCTGATAAGGACTAATTGCCACAATACCTTTCACCACCTTCTTTACTACACATTTACAAAAGTTAAGGACTTGTACAGAAGTCGAGCTTTAGCTAATGAGAATCTGGAGATGATGGAAATCAAATAGTAGCTCAAAACAGATACAGCCACTGAGAACACTGCAATTCTGTGAACTGAAAATGAACACCACAGTAGAAGTTGTCTCTGAACCACCTACAGTATGGACAGAGAAACGTAAATCAGTAAGTTTGTTTCTGAGGCCCTGCGGGAACATCCAAATAACAAACTAGCCTAAGAACAAGCTCCTTTCTTGCTTTTGCTTCCACATCACTTACTATCAAGGATCTTTGCTCTCTAGACTACAGTTATAAACCATCCTCATTACAGATAAAAGGCAACCATTCTCCTTATTACTGGTCCTTATGACAACTTCTCAGGAATCTTAGGATAGAGAAACATGAAATCAAGATAAAATTTGAATATCAGTTGCCCGAAAAGTTTATGTGTATTGAAAGAGTCTGTGACTAAGCTTCCTGAACAAAAGTTGTATTACTTTCCCACAAGTCTTGCAGCACAGCCTTCGGATGTCCATAGTGGTTAGAGAGATTCCCATAGAGATAAAGTATCTTCCTGGTTATTCCTGCCCTAAGGGCATTGGTCTCCCACATGCCTAAACAGGAAAACCCCCCGTATTTTCCAATTAGCAGTCCAATCCTACAGAAAGTGAACAAATCAGTTATTTCTTCTAAGATGAATCTGGTAAAAATGCTACAACATACTATCTCCCATGTTCTGAAAGCAGATCTTACATAGTTTAAAGCAATATTCTTAGAGATGTACTCAAAAGTCTGAGCTACATAAAAACCAACTCCCTTTAATGGGCCAAGACCCAGTAAAAGGCAACACACTACCAACATAACATCTGAGTAGACAAAGCAGCTGTGTCAGCAGCTTGACTTGAAGCCTCTGTCTCCTCTTGACAGGGCAGTCAATTAAACACATTTGGATAAGCTGGGTTTTCCTAACAGGCTCCCTTCAAAAGGGGTCTTCACACAGAGAATTTTGTATGCTGCACTGTCTGGAAGTACCCTTACTTCTATTTGTACTCGCGGTACGAGAGGCCACGTTTTTTACCCAGCAGAAGGGCAGCATGCGACAGCCAGGCCAGGCCCCCCTCACCCAGAGCTCCCCAGGACCCCGGCCGGGCACAGGGCAAGGGAGGCGGCGTCGGCAGCCGGCTAGAGGCTCGCGCTCGTGCTTTAGCGAAGGCTACTTGCCCCGGGTTCTTCACCAGCAACGGCGCTTTCCCAGCGCAGGGCAACGGAGCGGAGCACAAGCTGAAGAGTACCTCGCCAGCGAGGGACGGCGGAGCGCCAGCAGACCCCAGCCCTCCGCCCGGCAGCGGCCGTTA
>NW_009209946.1:0-16799 GCF_000690835.1 Fulmarus glacialis
GATGATCTTAGAGGTCTTTTCCAAATTCTATGATTCTATGATTCTATGATTCTAAGTGTAATTTCTAGTACAGTTTAGTGGCCTGTCCTTTAACCACCTGTAATGACTTGTAAGCAGGCTTGTATTGAAGGACCAGTTTTAGGTTACCAACAGGACACAATTGCTTAATTCGTAATGCTGATGACGAACAACAAAATACCTGTTTTGTTGTTTTGCCTGTTTTGCCTGTTTTGAAGCACTGGAAAGATGGGACTGGTGCTACCAGGATCCTACAAAAATTCTTCATCTGTTCTATATACCATTCTGGAATATGTGACAATTCTTTTCTTCTTTCCATATTTTTCTGCTCACAATACAAGGTATTCTTATTAATTGTATCTACAGAAAGAAAAAAAAAAAGCAAGCAAGAAAGAAAAGGTGGGTGGTTGCGGGGGAAGCAAACCACATTCTTTTCTTACAGATGTCAAATTGTGGATGGCAGATACAAAATGTAATATAAGATATGTCTATCTAGGCATAGCACAGTCACTACTAATTAGCTTGCTAACAATATTTTGGTAGCATTCAGGCAACTCTGGCAGAGCTGAATAAATACTTTAGCAGCATGGTGAAGGAAAGAGCTAACCCAGGTTGGACTGACATACCCATAACATTTACAAGTGAACTGAGAATTTGGAAAAACCTATTTCACACTGAGTTTAGGTAGATTTATTGCACATGACTTTCAGTGATTAATGAAAGACTTTCTTCTGGCCTTTCTGGAACAGATGCACAAGAAGAATACACAGAGACTCTTATATTGTGAACAAACGCAATTACTATTCTTGCAGTCAAGCACTGTATACTCTTGGTGGTTTTCCATAGATAAGCGGAAGAAAACATAAAGAAGAAGATAGTTCCATTACCTTGTTATGCTGGTCACATGTAGAGACAAAGTTTATTTTTCAGAGTGGTTTATAATCCTCTGGCATTTTAGAGTCTTCAGAGTTCAAAATCATTCTAGAAAATTTTGTGGGAATTGCGAATCCAATTTGCTCTGATTTGATTGCAGATCAATAGTAGATAATGTAACAGGAACATCTAGTGTCACAGGTACACTTAAGAAAACATAAAATAAGTCAGAAATTACCAAGACAAACTAAAAATCTCTGAGAAAGTAAGGTCTGAGAAACCTATCTGATCTCTCTGAGAACGGATGTAGAAGTCATAATTTGTTACTGCAAAGTCCATGTTTATCTTCTAATAATTCTTGGCATTATTATTTTTCACACCTTTGTTACCAGTTTTATTCTCATCATGCCTTTTTAGTCAATATTGAAATTTCTTTTAAAATTTTAGTTGGGATCTGTGGATGACGGAGGATTTTTAAGAATAAAAGCACTGAATCCCATTTTGAATTTATGGGTCGGATGTGTTATTGTCCCAAACAACTACTAAAGAGAAGATACCTGGACATAAATCCTCTTCCTTTTAATTGTAAGCCCTCAATGTGGCAAGTCTGTTATGTTAGATTGCAAGTTTTTGGATGTCACATTTTTATTTGCTTTCTCTTCTTTAGCCAATTGCATAAACCCTGTAAACATTTGCTCTCAAAATACACATATATGTATTCACTCTCAGCTTCGAGTTACTGATGCATTTTGCTTTTGGATTTCTTTAGGCTTTTTAAATAACATAGCACAGGTGGATAGTTCACGGAAAAAGTCAGTTTCAGCTGATTTCCTTAGAAACTGGAGGTATCTTCTCATCCCAAACCTAAGAAATGGCTTGTAATGACAAATTTTTTTTTTATATATGCAATAATCTCTAGCAAAACTCATTGCAAACCCAGTCTTTCCAATTGGAGATCCTGGATTAACATCTTGAATTTTAAGAGGCTGCACTGGCATCTTCCGTTTAACCTTTCCATTCCCCCATTGTAATGTCTGCCAAACACCATGCTTCTTCAGCCTAGTTGTGGAGCTTCACAACCCACTGTGCAATTCCTAACACCCTAATTCTCTCCTTCTCTGTTTTCCCAAACTAAAGAAAAACAAGATAGCATTTGAAAATGATGTAGTTGTTTGGACCTTCTTTTTTCCCCTTCCGTTTTAATGTCAACTGATTTAAAATAGGAACATTTTTTTTGCTTCAATTTTGCTTGATTGATCTATTTATCATTTACAAGCTTCCTTAAATGAGCATTTTTAAAATTATTATTGTTTACATCTAAATGGAAAAAGAGCTATGACTTTTTTTATTCTTTTATTTTTTAATGACAGTTTTGATTTCTTCAGGCTTTTGGTGGCCCAGTTTCACCATAGCCAGCAAATCATTCACATTTACCAATTAAGACATTAACAAGCTTTAAAATAAGGGTTAAATCAACAAACTTTGTCACTATACTTAAAATGGATGTGTTTAGTAAACTGAGCTTTATCTCCTTCCTTGCACATTCTGGCATAATGTACCAAAAACGTAGAAGCTGTTTTTGTTTTAATAAATACCTATGACAAAAATCTGATCAACAAATCCCTGTTAGCTGATGACCAAATTCCTGATTCAAGACTGAGATGATATTTTGGGGTTCTGATGGCTAAACAGATGGCTAAACTGCACAAAGCCCTGTAATTATCACAATATGTTAATTTTAAGTTTGCCATGCTTCAGGAACCTATTGATTCAATTTCAGACATACCCTGTGGATTCTAAAACTGAGATTATTTTGTTTATGAACACTGTGAGAAAAGGCTAAAATCAGATTTATAACACAACTCAAGATTAATCAGAAGTTATACTTTGACTTTAATCAGCAGAAAAGTCTACCTCAAGATACTATCACTTCAGTTATTCTGCAAATTCTAGGGAAATCAACAAAATAAATTATTCAGGAATTATTACTGCAAATTGCATTATTAGGAAATGGATTGCTTCAATTTTGTTTGTAAGGACTTCAAGTTTCTGAGCCTAGAAAATTCAGTAAGTTAAATTGGGAAGGGAACACTTGGAATTTCTTCATTTATTGGCGGGAAAACAAAAAAGTAAACTTAGCTTATTGTAAAAGTCAATTTAAAATAATTTTAATATAATTCCACATTTATATTTGGTTGAGCAAGGACACAAAAATAATTTATTTCCTTAGTAGCTGCGAATGGAGATGAAAGAAATGGAACCTCTAGTGGAAGTCTATGAAGTCTTCTCAACCAAGCTGGTTTTACAGACAGTATTAATGATTTGCATTTCACTGAGTTGAAGCCACAGGAGGGATACTTATCTAGAATTCAGTTTAACTTTCTGTACTATGATTACTTTCTATATTACAATTAGCAACAGCCATCCATAAGGCAACATTAACTTACATCTCGGGGAGGGGGAATGAAGGCACGCAATAGAAGAGCAGAAGACAGAGATACAATTCTTCTAGTATATATGGACCCTACTCAAGCTAAAAAGGATTTTCATTAAAGGGATAGTACTAAGGTTTAATCACTGATCATACTTGTCATTTGAGGTACATGAATTAAAAATGAAATAAAAAATTTCACATCAGTAAAATCACTTTTGATTTTATGACATCTTTTCACATATCTAGTCTTATAAGTAACCCAAATATGTATTAATAATACTCAGAGTGATATGTCTGGTGATAACTATACATAAAAATAACAACATGAAAAATCAATCCTATGTTTTTATTCCATATTCTCAGTACTTAAATCAGTGAAACACACTAGTGTTTACATGCGTTCATGTTATAAAATACAGTGTGACTGCTAATATACTGGCATTTTAAACTAAAGTTCCCATTAAATTATTCAAAACAGGATCATTTTTCATCAAACTGAAGCATTATCTTTCCCCAAAGATCAACTCAGATGGGACTAGTCCATTATTTATAATTTTCATCTTAAAAAGCAGTACAAGAAACAGTGCTAACTCACACCTACAATGTGCCAACCAATCAAAATATTTTTATCTGCCTCCATGACAACAATCATAAAGATAGTATTGCAGCAAACCATCAAAATTCAAATGATACCATCAGTCTGACAATGTGTTGAAAAGCATTTCTGTTGCCTATGGCAACAAATAGTTTTATTAAGTCATGTACAGCCTCAGAAATGTACAGCATTTACTGAGGTTAGCTTACTGATTACTGTTAACGCTGCATTCACTCACACATGCAAAAAAGAAACAATATCTAATTTCTAGAAAAGAATCATACCCTCACCTTTCATGAACATTTCCTGAACACCAAGCTACAAGCTGTTTGTGGTGGAGCCTCTTTCAATGCTTTCACAAGAGTTGAAAGAGAGTTTTTGTCCATTTTGGCAGAAAGCCAGACAAGAAGTATATGAAGCTAGAACATAATAACCAATGTATGCATTTAAGAACTGGAAATCTTTACTCCTCAAACTATATATGTATGCATTGTTAAGTGTAAAGAACAGAGACTGACTTTCTACTGGTTGTAGTTGGAATTTTTTTTTTTTTTTTCTTTTTCTGTTTAAAATATCCGTGCTGTTATTACCTTCCACAGCTGTAACTTCATTTGTGATGTGACAGTTTCTCTAAGAAGTATTAGATCAAGTGATTTAAGCATTAGTCAGCCTTTCTTTCATACACCTACGGAATTTGGGAGCTAGACATCTTATTGCTCAGGGTAGGCAAGAGCAATCTTGAAAGTGCTGGAATACTGGGAGCTTTCAGGTCAACAAACTAAGCATGTTGTGAGATATTCAGGATGTGGCAGTTGCTCAGGAGGACTATTATAAACAGTAATTTAAGAGGTGGGCATCTAAAGTCATCTAAGCTCATCAGATCCTACCAGAGAGAAAACCTAAATGCAATCACTTGTTATTTTAAAAAGACCATCGCTAACTGAAAAAAACCCACCTTTGTTATTTCACACTTTCTGGCCAATAACCAGTGTTTCACCTCCTCTTTGGAACAGATTTAAGAATAAGTAGGAGTTCTCTTGACTGATACAGCATGATTTTCAGCACATATTTTCACAAAAACTTTCCAGAAAACACCTATAAATTGACAGAAATGTAGACTGATCTGCAATTGTTTCTTCCTTCTACCATTGTAATTTCCGCCATTACCTCTGGATCCACTTGGATAACATGACAGTAAAATACAAGGAAGTTCCAAGTTTTAAGGGACACACCAAAATCAATTAGAATAAGCATGCTTCAAGCAATGACAAGAATTCAGATCCTGATCTAGCAAAGCATTTAATAACTCCAGAAACTATGTCCTTAATTCATTTATTATCTATTCTATAGAAATTCACTGCTTCTTGGAAGGTTACAGTCAGCTAGAAAGCAAGAGTAATCAAATATCAGAAATATCAAGGAAGTGTCCCTTCACAAGTAGGTATTTAACAATTCTCATCTTTCTGGAAAGTAGAAACAAGCAGAAAAACGCTTCAGATTTTTTTTATTTTTTGCATATTGCATCACTTTTTGTTGAATATTTAATGAATTTTAAATTGAGAATATGTTTTCAAATTGTTTCACATGTTGAATCACATTTCAAGCTCACACATTTTCAGCTAATTCTTGTACAATCCTTTAATGATCAAAAGTAGTTACAGTTATAAAAGATCAGATAACTGTGATTGAATGGATGAGCTATACATAGATCCTGTCAAGATGTCCTTTAACATTCCTATTCTATGCAGCCAGATATCTCTACAACAGATGCCAAAATTATAAAAGAAAGTCACTTGAGGCTTAAGCCGCCTTCACTTCAACAGCCCAATTAAAGATTTGAGGTTCAATTAGGGGTGTTAATGACTGCATGTGACTGTAAATTGGTAGGAAATACCAGTCTGTACGAAGAGGATAGCATATCACAGCAGTACAGAAGTTTAAAGCTAAGCCTTTTTGTAATTCTACACTGAACCACTTGGACTACACTGCAATCAGCAGTACTGTGTTGCACACTAAGTTAAAGAGCTTTAACTGGAGAAACTGAGATACCAGCTAGGACAACTCTAGTGCTGGCTTCATCTGCTGGAGAATGACACCCAGATGCCCAGGTGAGCACTTAGGGACAAGCCCTCACAATTCCTGAATATAAGACAGAGCCTAAGTAAGTTGGGAGATGCACCTGGTAACACTGAAGGTCATGTCTTGAAAGGTACCAGATGAGCATCAGGAGGAGGAAGAACAGAAAGGTATAGGAGGTTGGAAACAGCAACGAGGTAACCCTTTGGTTATCACAGTTCTAGATATTCAGCTGTGCATAAGGAAGTCTAGTTAGAAAAGGGAAGCTGGCACTATGGTGGTGAAGTGATTGTAAGTACTTGCAACGGCAAAGAAAGAAATTCTGTAGAAGACAAAGAAACCACTTGTTTATGTATTCCCCTAGCATGAGTTGTTGCAGTAGTAATTCTATGAAAGACAGCATATGTATTTTTATCATTTTATAGATATGTAGGGTCTAGTCCTATAGAATGGATGAGACCAGTTATTCAGTGTTGAAAAATATGGATGTGGACTGGAGATGTTTGACCCATAGCAAATATCTGCCTGATAAATAAAAGGCTTTATAGGGAGATGGGAACTCTCTCTATTTTTCCTTGGAAAAGCATGCTTGTACGGACTTGTAAACACAAAGGAACTGTAACAAAATTGTGACTTGATATTTAAAGCCCAACTAAAGTATCTGTGAAAAAAGCCAAAGTATCTAGACCTCTGAAAGACTTCCACAGTCTCTGTAGAAGTTTGTCAAATCAAGTTTAAAATAGCTTTTAAAACAACACAGTATAAAATAAACTAGCTTAAACACAACAGATCATAGCATTGTACTTCTGTTTTTAACTCAAACATGGCTTGGATGTTTTGAAGCTTTACTTCAGCATTTCAATTTTTTTAAACAACTTTTTGTTCAGGTTGGATATTTTGATTTCTTTTCCTGTAGTCTGCAAGAGGACTTTTTGCCTAGAAATATTAGCTAAAAAATATTCTGTACTATTCCATGTGTAACAGAGGTATTAGACAAAGCCTCAACTGTAAGAGCTTAAGATACATGTATTTTGCATCCTTTTCAAATGTGATTTCTTCTTGTTAGATTCTGGCCTTAACTTTAACTTAGCTAATCTTTTATGCATTGACCTTTACATCCTTTAAAAATACTTTTAACAAGTTATCTCTCTGATTGGTGTCAGGGGAATATCTCATGTTATCTAACTTCTGCTCCAGGAGTCCATGACCTTACTGTAAGTTAATTTTAGTTCATTCTCCTTTGTTTTTATTTCTTGTCAAAGCTCAGTTAAACAGCTCATGTAAATTATTCACATATAATTTGCTTAGAGCTCTTTTCTTCATTTAGCTGTAACATTTTGTGCTCACATGAGAGAGCTTACTGTGAGCCCATATACAGAGTACTGATCTATAAAAAACTTCTAGCAACATTCATTTGTTGGAAATACCTTTTCTCAATCTCATCTGTTGTCTGCATTATTTTTTGAGATCTGTATTGTTATGAGGCTTTTTGCAGTTTAAGTTGGTCCTTATATGTCTGCTCTGAAGTGTACATGTACATATTTAAAACTATTTGCTTTTTGCTATAACAAAACCATTTTAGTTAGAACTAGTTTAAGTTGGTTGTTACTTCTCAAGCACTGGGAAATGTAGAAGGAAAAATAGTAAATAGTCTGCAATAAAGTCAGCTTTTCTAGGTTATGTGGTGTCTTTCAAATTTCCTTTGATTATCCATTTTAAAGTGTTCCTTTTCTATAATTCTTCTTTTTTTTTTTTTCCTTTCACTTCACTGACTTAAATTTTTTTGTTTGTGGCTTTGGTAGTGTTTTTTTTTTTTTTTTTTTTTTTTTTTTTTTTTTTTTTTTTTTTTTGTTTTTTTTTTGTTTTTTTTTTGTTTTTTTTTTGTTTTTTTTTTTAAAAAAAAACCCTCTGCTTACCATCATTAAACTGGGGAGCTCCTTCTTCCAGTAATCTAAAGACTTATGTACATTATTTCCTTCCTTTTCAAGGACAAGGTAAAACTAAGAACATAAGACAGATGTCCATGGTCAATGTCCATTGTTTATTGGAGGTAGTGCCTATTTGTTTGTATAGATTTTTTTTTTTTTTTTTTTTTTTTTTTGTAATTTGGCAAGTATTTGTTTTGCACAAAGCCAAAACAGGACTTGCTATAAATCACTTCTTTCTGTGTTATTAATTCAAAATGGCACATGAATGTGTTGAAAACCTACATATTATTGCTTCTTGAAGCACACTTGATATTCAGTTTGTATCACAATTAACCCCTGGGTAACAGAAAGCCTCAAGGCAAACTTTGATAACAAACTGCATTTTAACTACTTCTAATCATCTGATTGAATATATTCTATAGTTGAAACAGCCTTGGTTATAGTTCTTCAAATAACATCACTATAATTACTTAGCATGTTTCACACACAGGCTTTCTCTGTCTCCAAGGTACTTGTTCAGTTTTATTGTTCTCTGTAGCTCATACAATATACAGATATAAAAAAATAAAGCAAGCCATGTGGGGATTTGCAGTGGGTTTAAGTGTTAATGCTTCATAACACTCCATATTCTGAGAAATTCACATTAAAATTCTGAGAGTGGCATAAGCCATGTGCAGAGTGTTTAAAGAAAGACACTGTTAAAACAGGGAGATGGGGGAGTTATCTAGAGGTGGAAAGTGCAGCCAGGAAAGTATCTTCTGAGCAGAACTTTTGTAATATGACCAAAAAAATTATATAATGAATTCAGCTCCAATAACTAGAAGTACACTAAGGCTTTGTCTGATAATCACTGTGTAAAATATTTTTAATTATTTCTGCTATGTTCCTGAATTTATTTTTGTTTTGTTTTACTAGCAAGTATGTTGTTGATATTGATTGTGGTCTGCAACTTTTACTTTAAAATATAGGTTTATGTTTGTGTAATGGCATAAGTCATGTTTTCATTCATATTTCAATTTTTCACATTTGGAATTGATCACAGCAGAAGCACTACTGATTCATGAAACTGTAAGAATGCCTGAAATCAGTTTCTGCCCACTTTTGGTTATGTTTACCTCATGTCCTTTAATCTGTCCTTCACAAAATCTGCTGTTAATTTCACTAATATTTCCATCAACAGAAAAACCCAGACTAAGATTCCAAATTCTGGTCAGCTTTCTGTCATAAAGAGTCATGAAAAGCAAGACATTTCACTGCCCAGAGTCTCAAATTATTACTTGCTATGTTGTTCTCTGTTCCTGCTGCCCAGAAGTTACTGACCTCTATGCTAACTTTGGGTTTCTCATTTCCCTGAGACAAGGTCAGAGCTAACTGTTTTTCATTTCACCCCATTAAAAAAAATTGTTTTCTCAAAAACACTTCCCTGTGCTACAGCAATCAGCAAGATAACTCACAGCAGATGGTAACACCAAAAGCTGATATCCACTACAGGAAAAATCAAGGAAAAACAAAATCATAAAGCAATATTTGACTTACTGTCTGGTCCCTTCTTTATGGTTCCAGACCAGGCTTTCTGGCTGACCCTCTGATGTGCTAATCCTCAGTGTTGAATTTTTCAGGACCGCAGGGAGTCAAAACTACCTTTTCTCTTACTCTTCAAGGAGCATTACCTCAATACAGTGGTGATAACATGCAGGCAAGTATAAACCTGTTAGCAGATTTAGAAGGCCCAGATCTCCCACTTCTGGTAGCGTTCTAATCACAAAGATCTAAAATAATCTTTCATTTTTATTTGACTGTCAGGCCAATACTTGAACTGTCACTGTAAAATTATTTTGTGTTAGAAATGAGATTTTTTTCTTTTCTGTGGTCATCCTAGAACAGATTGTCTATTCTTTTCCACAGCACCTGCAGTATGATCAAAGAGTGTTAAAAACATCTTTCTTTTGCTGAAAGGTAGGAAGTGATCTTCCTTAGCTGTATGTGAAAGTCATTAAGCACACCTGTTGTAAAGTAAAATAGAGCAGACAGCACAAATGTAATCAGTTAACATTGCTGTGCTCTGGTCTGGCAGCTTGTTAAAAGCAAACTATTTTTGACTATATCATTAAATAATTTGGTCTCACTCAAATCAGCAGTAAAACTCCCACTTGCTGGACCAGAATAAAAATGACATCAATAGGGACAATAGTTAATCATCATTGTGCAACAGTTATTTTTTTTAATATAGATATGGATTATAGATATTCTAATTGCTCAAAAATAGGTGACATGATTGTGTGGAAGTTCTGGAGCAGTACACACAATGGAACCCACACCAATTAATCAAAAGATTTATTATTGAAAGATGAAGGTGTACACTCTAGACTTTATACTGTTATCATAGTTTTGAATCTCTCAGCCTCCATTCTATCTCCAAAATTCTGTTCTCAGTTATAAGGAGTGCTCTGGACAGTATTTTCAGATGGTTTAACATTTTCCCTCAACAGTGTCTGATGTAATTATGAATGCAAGTGTTTATCATCTAAAAATCTGACAATCATATTTATGATTATATAACACTGGTATTTTCCATGTTCTGTATCATTCCTTGCTGCCTTGTCAACTGGTGTGACATTTCCTCTTGACAGTCCGTGGTTTAACTATGCATGCAGGTGATCACCATTTAAAATCTGGCATTCACTGTGATTTTCATTGTAGTATTATCCTACTATTTGCAGCAGTTCATATCATTAGCACTCTCCAATCTGCTTTAAGAAGGAACAATTAAGTTAAAGAGGGAAAAGTATTCATTAAATTGAGCATCAGGTTTTTGTGTTTCAACAACTGGGCAACACCAAAGAAATAACTTGGTTCTTCTTTTGGACCAAAGAATATCTTGGCTTTCTTGTTCAAGGATTATTTTTTTTTTTAATATATATATCATTCTGTTTGAAGAGGTTTTCAGTATTAAAAAGTGAAGTGGAAAGGCAAGTCTTTACAAAAAGTGTAAGTTGAAATTTTGGAATGTTGTACAAGGACTTTTTTCACTCACTTGCAATATCACACAGTGATTGTCTACTATATAATTTCTTATGGAAGGAAAAACAGTCCCAGATTTTGCCCAAACAGCTCACCCTCTTTGTATTTACACCCTTCTAGAAACCCCTTTTCCACTATCTAACACAATTCTATAACAAAAAATAAAACACACTATATATCAGATGACACAAGGTAACCTCACTTAGATTTTACATATCTAGTATTTACTCATTGTCTGATCTGCCTGCTTATTTAGCCTTTTGAAGGTAAAAGCTCTCTGGGACAGTCACTGAGCCTTGTTCATTCATTTTACCCTGGCCTGTTATACTAAATAATGGAGAGGAATATCTGCTAACACTAGCATGCCTGTTCTAAAGCTGTTGTATGTTTTCATGATTTGTTAACAAGCCTTAGAAAAACCTGGATAAAAATCTCAGTAACAATTTGTTACTGAGGAAAAACGAGGTTCTATTTTAATATACAAAGTCTCCCTGCTTTCTGGTGAGTGTATTGGCAAAAAGCTGCATGTGCACAAGAGGAGCAGGTGGAAAACATGATAGCACTGCAGTACACCTAATACTTTAATTTCATTATGTGCATCTGCATCTATTTTTTTTACATTGTTTTTGTCAGACTCTTTCTTCTCTTTCAGGGAAAAAAACATTGATATTAATGACTTAGCTCATTTAATCAGTAGCTTTGTGAAGAACAGATTTGCAAATTAATTTGAACTGCGTGTCCCTGCAGTAGGAAGGCAGGCAGGTGCTTCCATGTTGGGAGCTATTGAACTTCCCTGAACCCACTCAGCTCACTTCTGGAACACATCCATGCTCTAATAGATATTAGGGCTGAAAAGGATCTATTTAAGTCATCTGTCCTTCTCCTGGCCAATATGAGTAGCTATCCTATAGAGAAGATATAACTGATCAAGCCTAGATATTAAAGACCCGGGCCATGAATGTTTCACTTTCTTATGAGAGACTATTCTTCAGTTCAGTTTTTCCTCAGAATTAGTGTTAGATTTTAGGTAGAACCTAAGTGGTTTTTCTTACTTTTATGCTACTATATCTGACTATTGTACCTTTCCTCCAGATTTGAAAATGATTGCACTTCTAAACTCTGGCAAAAGTCTCCTTGATTTAAAAATGATGAAGACTTCACCTTCAATTTAGTCTGCTAAGTGACTGCTTCCTCTTACTCACTATATCAAATCACACATCCAGAGAAACCAGCTTTCCTGATTGCTGGAATAGTAGATAGGTCCTCCTACCAAAAAAATCTTGTAGTGTTGGGAATAAGTCTTTCTGGTCCTACTCTATATGTTCTCACCCAAATATCCCAAACTGACCCATGACTGATGATTGTTTCTACACAGTTGATAAAGTGTAATGGAATTCACATCAAGTAAGTTATGTCATTTGGGACATAACAGCCACTCTACAGCCTAACTAAAGAGACAATACAAAAATAAGATGATAAGTTATTTACATTACATTTATTTAACCACAGGAATGAATTTGTTTTTCTTTCAGAAAATGATGATGGCCCTACAAGTGGTAGAAGAACAAAGCTAATTCTGTTAAACTGTACTCAAAATTTGTAAAATACTTAAATTTGAGAAGGATATATAAAATATAGTACAATTTTACACCGTACTATACCTTCTCTTCACACTGATTTTGTTCTTGTTTTTTTTCACAAGCTTGTCTCGTGTATCAAGGATCTTTGAATCTCTTTTTCTTTCCTCAAAGTTTATGAAATTTGTTTGGTTTATTTTTTTTCATTCCCTCTCTTTTGTTTTGGGAGTTAATCATGACTTCTCTCTGCTTCTCGCGGCATCACATGATGAGATCTTCATAACACATTAAAGGTTTGTTACCCCATAATATTAGGAGTAAGAATTGGCATGACAAACTGTTTTTTTTACTGAATTATGTGGATTAAATATATGAATTAAATGACACAATGTTAACATGTGTTTGGCTATGAGGCAAAGTTATCAGTCTGTACAACATGAGCTGTCTCCAAACAATTCAAATGACAGAAATTTGAAAAGACAATGTTCACTTAAAGATCACATTTTTGAAGGAATTTGTTTCAATTGTCTATCAAATGTTTTGAAATTGCTATAGAAATGGGAAGACAAATCTCTGGGCTCAAATATTGTGAGGACAAATTGACTGAAATTGGTAGGAGATAAAAAACACCAGCACTTCTGAAATAAATGTATAAGTCTGTAATATGCTTATATCTGTATATTGACACTATTTTGAACTTGGTCATCTTTGTTATCATATTTTCCATAGCTTTTTTGGAAATTACTTCTCACAGTGTCAGGGAAAAGAGGGGGAACTTTTCAAGTCCTCTTAAAAGGTATATGAAAAATTGTGGTCTATGGTGTATAAACTCATTCTGTATTTTTGTGGGTTTTGTTGTTTTGTTTTGTTTTTTTTCCTTTTCCTTGCTTCTATAGTTCCAAGGAAGGTCTCTTTCATTTTCTTTTTCTCCAGATTTGTATGAGGAAGGGTAATCAAAAGGTAGCACCAGGATTTTCATTTTTCTTGCTAACTTAATTCTCACTGGATCCATTTTCTGGGTTACAGATCTGAGGAGTTAATAGACGAAAGAGGGGCTGTATGCTGCAAACAAAAACATAGACTGAATCTTTATCTTGTTTGGAATATTTTTTCACTATCAATTTACTCAGTGATTTCAGCTGTTTGTAAAGTCACATACAATCATTGCCGAAAATAAGAATTGCTTCTTGAAAACTAATTCACCATTTTATGGATTTTTTTAAAATCAATTTCATTTCATGACCACTTAAAAGTGTCTTTAAAAAGAAAATGAAAAAAATGACACATTTATGCCATTAGGGAGGCCATTTTTAAGAGACTTATGACTTACAAACCATTTGTTTGGTTAGAAAAGACCACTAATTTACAGGCAGCTCTGGAGGGATTGTTGTAAAAGATTTAGTCAACCATTACATTGTTTACTAAGTCAATTAGCATACTATTTCTTTGAAAAAATAGTGGATAGGGCAAACTCATTCATCCTGCTTTCAGCTTGCAAGCAGAGGTCTGTTGTAGCTAAGTGTAGCTAAGTCACAGTCCTTCTGAAAAGGAGCCCCAGTGTATTGACCACTCCTCCTAGATTGGCAACATCCCTTGAATTTTATAAGGATGATCTCCATCCCAGTGTTTAGATCACTAATAAAGATGTTGAACAGTATCTTTCCCAGTAACGATTTATGAAAAATACTATGCTTTCACCTGTCTTGTATTCCACCCAGTCAATCCTTACCTTGCCCAATTTGGCTATAATGATATTATGGAAGACTTTGTTGAAAGCCTTCTTAAAATGAAGGTAAACAACATCCACTGTTGTCTCCTCCTCCACTAAGACAGTAATTTTGTCATAGAGGGTTAATCAGACACAATTTTGCCTTGATAAATCTACGATGGTTGTTCCCAATAGCCTTTTCTTCTTCATATGCCTGTGTAGGACTTCAATAAGGACTGAGGTGAGGTTGACCAGTGTAGAGTTCCCCAGATCCTCCTCTCTTTTCTTCTTAAAAATGGACATGACGTTTGTCTTTTTGAATGAATGTCCCCTAATCACCATGACCTTTCAATGACATCAGCCAGCTCCCTCCACACTCTTGGATGCATCCTATTGATCTCCTGGACTTTTGTATGTCCCATTTGCCTAAGTATTCCCTAATTCTTTGTTCCTTTACTGTGAGTCATACTTCAGTCCCCTAGACTCTGCAACTTCCCTCAAGGAACTGGGAAACCAAAGAATCAAATTTACGAAGAAATACAGAAGGTGAGAAGACATTGAATACCTCAGTCTTTTCTGTGTTCTTTGTTATTCTCCCACCTCACAGAGCAATAGATTTACATTTTCCTTAGTTTTCCTTTTGTTGCCTAAGTACTTATAAAAGCTTTTGATGTCCCTTTCCAGTTTCAACACTGGCTTTCCTAATTCCATTCCTGCATTTCCAGACTCCTGGGTAGTTTATTCCTACTCCCACACCTTGTATACTTTCTTTTAACCTTTGATCTTGGCCAAGGAGTTTCCTCTTCAGCCAAGCTAGCCTTCTGCCACACCTACTCAATTTTCAGAACACTGAAATAAGCTTTGAAGTTCCTGAGATTTGAAGAGAGTATCCTAGAAAATTAACAGTTCTGGTCCCTTTTTAATAAAAGTTTTGGTTTGATGAAATGGCATTTTTAAATCAACTGTTTATCTGGGGTTCCTTAAGTCTTTCCTTCTTCCAGAGGTTTATGAAGAGGGCAGGAGGAAAAGTGGAAGTGAATGGGCCTCTAAACTAAACCAGCTGTAACACCTCCAAAAGTATTATTCCATTAGACAAGTATTAATGAAATCATAGAATAATCCAGTTTGGGAGGGATGCACAGAAGATCCCTAGTCCAAATTCCTGCTCAAAACAGGATTAGCTATGAGGTCAGACCAGGCTGCTCAGGGTTTGATCCAGTTGGGTCCTGAAAACCTCCAAAGATGGAAGCTGCACAGCCTCTCTGGGCAGCCTGTTCCACTGCTTGACTATACTCATGGGAAGAAGGTTGTTTTCCTTACCCCAGGTCTAAACCTTTCCTGTTTTAATTTTTATCTTGTTTCTTATCCTCCCAACATGCACAGCTATAAAGAGCCTGGCTCTGTCTTATCAATGAAGTCCTTGGAGACAGTAGAAAGCTGCTCTTAGATCCCCAACCCTGACGCTTTTCCTCTCCAGGGTGAACATTCAGCAACATGAAGCTCTTTCTCCTATACTAGCTCTATAAAATGTCTCTTTCTACATGAAACCAAGTTTCTTTCATTCTTTTTCAACTTGTTCATTGGTTCTCTTGAAATTGGGCATCTTCTTTCTGAACTTAGTTATATGAGAATAGCCATACTAAATAAAATAGAGAACAGGCATTTTTATGAATGCTTCTCTCATCCAAAATTTCTCCTTGCAGAAAAGAGATGATTGTACATGAGCATTCGTTATGACCTGGTTTATCTGCTAATTATGGTTTAGTAATCAAAGATCCACCTGTATGTATGCATAGAGTCCCATGCCAAATGCTAAATTGAATTAGCAATTACACAGCTGAACCTCCATGTTTCTCTCATCAATGTATAACATAAGAATGATATTACATTGCCAATGTATCAGATACATGAGTTAACTGTTAGTTATTGATTATTTACTTTTTAAACTGGATCAAATGAAATTTGAAATATATATTATTCTTATTATCAGAAAAAGGGGCTTATCTCATAATGAATTCTTCTAATGCAATCTAAACATTGTCTATTTCGTTGCTTCTCTCATTTGCATTTAATTGTCCTAAGAATTAGGTTACTGCTATTTTGAATAGACCTTTCTTAGTGTTCCTTTTCCTGGTTGTATAAATTACAATGTCATTCAGTTAGAGCTCAAGAAAGATTAGATCATTTTTCATAGCAGTAGGGCACCACAAATCTATATCTTGTCGTGGTTTAACCCCACGCAGCCGCTCACTCATCCCCCCGCTCCGGTGGGATGGGGGAGAGAATCGGGAGAGCACAAGGAGGAAAACCCCCGGGTTGAGATAAAACAGTTTAATAATTGAAATAAAACAAAATAGAACAGTAATAGTAACAGTGAGGACAACAACAACAGAATATACAAAGCAGGCGATACACAATGCAACTGTTCACCGACCACCGACCGCGTGTCACGAACGGGGGCGAGCCCCCCCACCACCTGGTTTTTATACTGGGCATGATGTCACATGGTATCGAATACCCCATTGGCCAGCTGGGTCCACCACCCCGGCTGTGCTCCCTCCCCCCCACC
>NW_009209946.1:16827-17355 GCF_000690835.1 Fulmarus glacialis
ACGCTCCTTGCATACCAACCCCAAAACACAGCACCCCCCCCAAGCTACTGGGGAGAAAGTTAACTCTGTCCCAGCCGGAACCAGGACAATCTTGTAATCATTAATGAGTAATTATTATACAGTCAACAGCAGAGATTTAAATTCTTTTAACTCACTGGATGGCTAGGGATCTCCTAAATGAATTGATGGATAGTGGCACAAATTTCCAGGAGAAAACGTTCTGTTTCCTACAGTCCACGTTCTAACCCATGTATTTTTTTCAATAGTAAGGGCAGTGTTCCTCCAAGTCTGTAAATGTTGGCACTTCTCTACATCAACTAAATTCTGTGAACAAGAACAGTTTCAGATTATTAAAACCACATTTTTCATATAATGCACTCTTCAGGGGGAGGGAAAAAGCATCAGTTGATTCTAAGAAGTTTTCTTGTTGCATGTTTCTTTAAGATATTTAAAATCATGATGATTTGTTCCTGTAGTGTGTATTACTTTTGAGGAGAAGAGTCAGTTTTTTGGGGGGGGTGGGTCTTT
>NW_009209947.1:0-324 GCF_000690835.1 Fulmarus glacialis
AGAGGAGGCGGCAGCGCGCGCGCACGTGGTCCGCGGCGCTTCCTGAGGGCTGGGCGCTCTCGCCGCAGGGTCACCAACGGAGGCAAGACCACCCTCACCCGCAAGCTGATGCAGGCCCTGCCCAACTGCAGCGTGGTGCACCAGGATGACTTCTTCAAGGTGAGGCGGGCGCCCCTGTAGGAAGGCGAGGGGGGACCCCCGCGTGCTTCCGTCCTCTCTTCTTGGCGCCCTGCCCGCTCGCTCCAGCTCCCGTAGGTTCCCCATACCGTCTGCGGCGGCTCCCCTGCAATGCTTAGCTGGGGTGGCTGTGCGGCTGGGGGGTAA
>NW_009209947.1:355-9766 GCF_000690835.1 Fulmarus glacialis
GGTTGGCTGTGCGGCTGGTGGATAAGCCTGCGCTGTAATACGTCCCGATGACTTTCCATTTTCTTGGAGTGCTACACGGTGTGCATGTGTTGGTGGGAAGACAGAGGAGCAGGCTACTTTATCTTAGCCTCGTTACTACTGCTTTTTATCTGCATGTAAAAAAACCTGGTGGAGAGTTAAGGTTCCTCTTTGTAGCTTCAAGGTTCGGATCTTGAATCTTGCTTTGAAATGGGTATCAAGCCTCCCAATAGCTGTGCTGACCAAGCAGTTTTTTTTCTTATCACTGTTTCAGCCCCAAGATGAAATAGAAGTTGAAGATGGGTTCAAACAGTATGATGGTAAGGCTTTGCTACAGTATTATCAAAGTGTAACTCAAAAACTTGGAGTATTTTGATACTTTATGTGCGTTATTTTTGTACTGACTCTATTACTAGATGATGCTTAATGATAGTTGTCTGTTTTGTCGTAGTGATTAGTGCATTAGATATGGAAGCTATGATGAGTACCATAAATGCTTGGATAAAAAACCCAGTCAAGTTTGAACGTTCTCATGGGATCAACAACACACTGGATGCGCAGATCTTGCAGGATAAGGAGGGAGGAGATGAAACCATCCACATTCTTATTGTTGAAGGCTTCCTACTTTATACCTACAGGTAATCAAATGTGACTTCGTGTATTTTGATTTTTACGTGATTTTACATGATAGGTGAACCTCCAAGGGAATAAAAAGACCTGTTCTAAACCAAGAGTTAGCAGCTGGTATTGACTACCGGTGAGTTTAGCTGTCACAAGTATGAAGATAGCTCTAGATATGGGAAATAGATGTAGTTTTACCTTTCCATTTCTTGCTACTAATCAGTCTAGCTGTAACCAAACATGTATCTCTTTCAGGCCACTGATTGACATATTCCACCATCGGTACTTTCTTTCCATTCCATATGAAGAGTGTAAAAGGAGAAGAAGGTAAGTTTATCTTTCTAAGTTCCCTTGCTAGCCCAGTAACATCTCACTCCATTCAAAACTTTCTCTAAAGCTTTTAGATAAGAAAGGATAAAGACTAATGTAGCTGCTGTGTTAGAAGACTATAGCTTCCTTCACCAAACAAACTCAAAAGCTTTCTACCAAAGTACTACGTGAGACAAATGCTCAATTTCAGCACAGATCTTTCAATAGGCTTTCTCCCTTTCTCGTTTTCCAATTACATGGTTCCCAGGTCTTGAACTATCCTGGGGTCTTATATTTGGCTGTATTGTTGTACTCATGCATGGTTCGTAATGCAAATGAAATATGTTAAACTTGAAAAAGTTAAGTTTCAGAGGAATAAGCAGACAGCTATTTTACCCAAAGTTCTGCTAAAGCTTTAAGAGAAGGCTACTCATCAATGTTAAGATTAGCCTGTTTTAGGAATCCTTCTTGCATCTTGAACACTTTGGACCCGAACATTAAATTCCAGCTATTTTTGGGTATCTTTATGCTTGCAGCTTACGCTAAGTACTGACTTTTGATAAGCTCAGAAACCACATTGGAGGCAACAGGCTCAGGCTAGTGTGCAGAGAAACTGAATGAACTATCTGTCATTTCCCTAAACTGTAATTAAGACTACTCTTGAATAACAATGTCTTAATTTGTAGTTCAAGGAATTACACTGTACCAGATCCACCTGGATTGTTTGATGGCCACGTTTGGCCTATGTATGTAAAGCACAGGAAGATAATGGAAGACCTTGGAGTTGATGTGGGTAAGTCTTTAATGACAAAAGCACTTTCGAAAGGTTGCTTTATGAGAGAGTGCTTTTGAAACCTGGGATATATATATACTGGTTAAATGCATGAGAGGAATTGAAGCAGGTGGATGGAGTGTATTTTTCTGATACCAGTCAAGTGCATGCTCTTTAAATTAGGATTTGGCAGGCTTACAGAAACATTCAATTATAGCTCTCTCATTTTACTTTCTTACTTTAAGTGCACTTGAATGGAACAAAATCAAAGGAGGAGCTGTTTAATGATGTGTATGGACAGATCCAGAATAAGATTGAAGAATTACTTAACATGCAGGTACATGTCCATGCTTCTAACTGCATTTCAAAGGCCATCCTTTTAAAGGCTATGTTGAAAAAGCATGAAGCTATAACTTGGAATATGTTCATGTATGTCTTTCCATTTAGAAATAAGCTCCTGGTGACGATTCTTGTGAGTGAAGATGATTCCTGTTTGCTCTGCGCTGTCTACCTGACTGCCCCTAAAGTTCCAGCTTCTGTGAAGACTCTCGACTCTTAAATTCGACTTTGTTTAATCTTCCCTTGAAACTGAGTTATATATGGTCATAATTAAAAAGCACTTCCCTCTTGTCTGTCATCTTAATTTGTGCTTCAGCCTAGTATGTGGCCTCAGATGATTTCTGTCTTCTCCCAATCTCCAGTCTATTGGGAATTCTTTTCACTATGTTCTTAACCTGTGAGAGTAAAACGCTATAGTAGAACTGATGTGATGTGGCATAACCATCCTAGGAGAGTGTGTGTATGTGTAGATATATACATACACTGCTTTGAGTTCTTTCCTTTCAATAACCTGCATTAATTTCTATAATCCATCTAATTAAGCAGCAAGTATGCTTCTTGATGAAGAAACGAGGGTTGATTTTGCTCTTCAAAAATGAGAAAACAAGAGGATGTTTTCAGGCCACTTTACTAGCATTAGATTATTCTCTTAAATCCAGTGCATGCATTGATCTCAGATGCAGACAGTTCAGTTTAGAGGCAGGGAGAAAATTTTACACGTACAACAGCTTTAAAATTATTGATTGCTCTAGAAGATTTCAGTAGTGTTCTGTAGGTTAAGGCAAGTTCACATTTAAGTTTAAACTCCTGTGTATGTACAGAAGTAGTTTAAGGCCTTGGTTTACATAGAAGAGCAGTGAAAGCATATGAAGGCTTAATCCCTAGTAGGGGGAAAAGTGAACTTAGGTCAAAAGCTTGATTTTTAAAAAAAAAAAAAAAAGCATCTGTCTACTAGGTGGTTGTTCAAGAAGGAAGATATGTATTGATCCGTTGCAAGACCAGTCTTTTTTCTTCAAAAGGGTTTGACCAACACCAAGCACAAGCAGTTACTTCAAGCCCAGATGCATTAGCTTCCTGACAGGAGCTGGTCCTCCCCAGTATCCCCTAGAAATGGAGAAAGTTGTTTCACCATGTTTTATATATGTACTATCAAAGTAGGGTTTTTGTTTTACTCCCATAAGATACCATACTTGCCAAGAGATCGAGTATTAGGGATTTGTTTTAGAGAATCATCTCTGCTTCAGTGGGGTTTTCAATTGGGCAAGGGGTGCTCTTCTGTGCAGTTCAATGCTATTCTGCTTGAACAAACCCCTGTTACTAGCAAAGTGCCCAGAATCCTCAGAAAGTTGAAGTCTTAAGTTACGACTAAGGGTGCACATCATTCGCTTCTATTCTACCAATGAACTAAGCCAAAACAGGTATCTGTACCTGGCTTTTTTCTGAATGATCACAGCAGCTCTGCCTGCTCAGAATTGAAATACTTACTTAAGTAGTGCATTCCAGTAGAGAAAAGGCATCATATCAGCTTTCATATGGTACATGGTTACTCTCTCCTTACTCTGGTCAATGGGAAAGGTCTCCAAAGGCTGAGCGTCATAGTCAAATTCTGCTAGAATCACCTTGTTGTAGCCTGTTACTAGTGGGCAGGAAGTATATCCATCATACTGCAAAGAAGAATACCCCCTTTTCATTAATCTGAACAAAGTCTAAATGCTGAGGTATTACAAGCCATATTGTTAACATTCGTATTTCAAAATAAGTTACTAGGAGGTTTCTGCATTTATAGCGTTAATATCAGCAAGTTTGGAAGGCTGCTAAGTGCAATTATGGTTTAATAACTATAATACTAAGCCATTTTATTTCAAGTATAGATTGTAGATTTGCTTAACAACATTGCATAAATTAGAGCTAACCTAGAACAATAGGGTCATTAATTGCTGGTTATTATTGTAACCAGCAGAATAGGTGACCAGTAGATCAGGATGAGAGCTGGTGCTAGCTTTAACAGACAGTATATAAACAGGATCTTGAATATAGTTGTAATAATTTCCAGAGGACTGCAGGAGTATGGATGGATGATACTCAGGTTAGTACCCCAAAGAATATTAATTCAGAAGCCATACGTAAAATGAAAGCCAAGTCTCAAAGAGAAATTTGAACATAGTTATAGGCTTAACATCTGTAGTACAAAATCTTCAATTTAAGTCCTTAGAAGATAATGGGGAGGGGAGGCAAGTTTAACATAGTACAGATGTGTAAAGTTTGAAAGGGTTTTCTTGGAGTAGGGGTTATACTAGTCAAGAGTTTTACTATAAGTAAGTCACCTGCATCGGTGAAGAACCCAGACTAATCAGCCTTTCAAATTCTTTCAACTCAGAAGTCAAGGAATTAAATAGATAATATTTTTAATGGCAGTATCAAAAATACGGATTGTGCAACTAAATTACTATTATGACATACAGTATATAACCATTTAGCACCCCAGCTGCTGATGCAAAGTGCTTCCTGTCTTCCCGTTCACACAGGTTAGCTGCTTGCAAGACTTCCTACATAAGAATGGAGAAAATTCAAGATAACGTCTTCCCAAGACAAGATCTGTAGGTACCTTTTTAGTTGGCAACTGGTTCTTCATTACCAGGGAAATAGTTTTATCAAGCACTCCAGACTGGGCAGCTACATAAGAAAGAAGGAGGAAAAAAAAAGAAGTGTATTAAGGCTTTGTTTTAGGCAGCAGTTATTGTCATTACTAGAGCAAACACTACTAGCTGGGCATTTTGTTGGACAATTCAGCTGTAATTGAACTTGTACGCCAAATCAGTTTGGGAAGTTTACAGTCCTGGATAAGAAAAAAAAAAAATTTGGACTAATGCTTTGGCCTCACTGTTTCCAACATGCTAAAGCTTTATGAAACTTGAGCTGTATGTTTTTAACCTATACCTATTCTCCTATGCTACATTATATTTGTTCAGTCTTCCCAAACACTAAGATTCTGACACACTGAAGTTTTGTTTCATTTTGAGTGCTGTAAGGGAAGTATTCTAGACCCATTTGCTGGAATGGTTGACTATACCATTCTTCACATTACACCAATAACGTACTATATACCCTTTCTTTTTTTCCACACCAATAACATACTGTATAGCCTTTCTTTTTTTCCACCTTCTTACTTGCATTTTTTTTTTAGTTGTGAGACCATAGGCCTAAAGTGTTTTTACATGGGACCCTGTGGCTACAAGTACAGAACATGTGATTCTTCAATAGTGACTTATCAGTTAGCTGACACATATGCATGAGCTGCTAAGATAGACCAGAACGTTTTGTTACTGAATGATGACGGAATACAAGAGTAGTACACTCATTTTATGCCATTCCGTGAACACAGAAAATAGGATTAGTTTGTCTGTGAGGCATTTGGAACAAGAGAACTGTGGGTTAATGGCATCAGCATGGTCTGTAGCTAATTAGTTGGCCCAGGAGACTTGGGTCTTTTTGAAAGCTGGAAATAATTCAAGTCAAGACCTCAGGAGTAACAAACTAAATAGTAAGCTTACTGTCACTCCCATACTTTTCATTACACACATAGACACACATGCAACTTTACCTACAGCTGCAGCAGTTTTTGATGTTGGAAGGTTGGTGCAGTCTCCAATACCAAATACATTAGGATACTTTTTATGTTGTAGAGTTTCCTTATCTACATCCACCCAGCCAATTTCATCCGAGACAGGACTGTTGATGAGTACATCAGGTGGCCCCATTGGGGGTGTGACATGAAGCATTTCATACTAGACAGAAAGAAGAGGCACTCAATGGCTAGTTTATCAGAGCAAATCATACCCGTGTTGATATAAGGCAATAAGAGCAGGAGAAGGGTCTTCTTTGTTTGTTTGTTGATGGGGTTTTTTTAAAACACAACTATATAGAATGAAAATTTGCTCTCAAATTTGAAGTGCATCCTTTTATTAACATGAACCTTATCAGGCAACTCCATTTACACTGGCGTAACAGCAATTTGCCTTCCTCCATATGCATCTGAGACATTCCCAAGTTATACTAACAAGACATACAGGACTCCAAGCGTAGTTTATGAAATATTTTTTTCTTCTCTCCACCTTAGTTTCAAACTTTTTAATCTTCTCCTGAAGTTAGAGATAGTACTCTCAGGAGGTAAGGGCAGTATACAACAAAGCAGACATTATGTTGTTATAGTGTGGCAGTTATGTTACGGTATACAAGGAAAAGAAACAGGACCAAACTAGAGGTCTGAACCTTCCTGACCTGATGAACTTCAGTCATTCCAGGTTTGTCCAAGTTTTCAAACACAGCTTCCTGCTTGTCTGCTCGAACTTCTACAAGGTTGCGCTTATAGTTAACAGCAATATTCCTCTCCTTTATTATTTCAAGCAATGCATCAGCATACTTCTTAACACCAAAAATGACACCAAGTGAAGTGTTGAACATTATGTTTGCTTTGGAACGTTTTCCTGTCTGCACAAAGAGATCAAATTAGCCTTTTCTATTAAGAAACTGTGACAAGCTAGCAGAGACAAAACAACCATGCTCCACTACTGAAAAGCTGACAGAACTATTAATGCAGTTCAATTATTAATGAACTATTAACATTAGAACTCTTGAGATACAGCTATTTCACACTATGTTAGAAGCTAGACAAGACAATCTTTGCCCTTCCTGAGTGAGGTACTGAAGACACCCCCACACAAATTGCTAGTGAGAAGAGGTGGCTGCAATTCATGGAAGAACTGCTGTATGCAGGTTAAGCACTTGTAGCAGCCTAGCATTAGCTTTCTGAAACCTTCAGTTCTATGCATTATTCAGATACTCGCCCAGTAGATAGCTCATGAAACTTAAAATACATATGAAGCCTGACACTTCCACTTGAAGCTGCCTTTTATTTCCACTAAGCTTGCTTTTACAGCCTGGCTAAGACTCCTGATGCCGAGACAGTGCACCACAAGTAGCAAGCATAGCCACTTTTCAGACTAACAGAAAGACAAATGGCAACAGGTATTAAGTACTTAAAATAACAAGAATTACTTAATTCCAGCCAGCATTATTTTAGTGCACCACCTGAAGTTATAAATCCGGCTGAGAATAGTTGTATCTGTAGTTCACCAGAAGCAGGGTAAGCAGTTCTTTCCTTCTGGATTCTGAATTCTACAAGTTTCTCCAGTATTAAATATATGCTAAGTATTTGTGTACGATTCAGTTAGCTTCATTTATTATACATTAATAATAGAAAAAGCAACTCAGTCACTTTAATTTAATAATCCTGAGTCACATTCCTCTCGTGTGGTTTTTATTTGTTTTAAAGATAATATGAACGCCTTAGAACAAGCCTTCCTTCCAACTGTGGGAACAAGCACTGGCAGAGAGAGTAAAATACTTACTTTCCTCCAGTAGGCCTCTGATAAATACATGATCTTCTGAGGAGCCCCTGCACACTTCACTGGAGTATTTGGAAAAGTGAAGATAGCATTTCCTTCCTTGAAATCTTGTAAAGCTTTCCATGTTTTCTCTACCGTATGAACTGAATAATTGGAACCTATTTTGGGGTGATGAAAACCCTCAGGCAAGCCTTTGATCTAAGAAAATGAAATTAAGGTTTAAAGTACAGATGGCAAAAATTTTGTCATCATCGTCAAGTATTAAATGCAGACTTGAGAAATAGCTACTTGAGAAGCCTCTAGCAAAAGGAAAGCCCATACATACTTGCTAGTCGGCATTTTTGAAAATAAGCCTAGCAATCAAACAGATATTTCCATTAGATGATTTAGTAGATGTAACATTTACTGAAATGACTCTCGTCTGCAACTTTTGTAGCATAAGGGTTCAGTGCAGACCCAAACCAAAGTTTTTGTAGACTAGTACATGAAATTCAGAGTAAGACTATATAAAGTCACTGCCATATGATCATAAATAAAAATAATGTTAAAAAAAAAAAAAGGCATTATGAAAATTTACAAGGTGAATGAAACTTTTCAGTAGTCAGCTGCAGACACCTGTATTTCCTAGGGTTATTTTGTTTCAACTCGATTGCCTCCAATAATTATTTCCCTACTACTCCTACTACACCTGAGCATCTGCTTGTGAGAGAGTTGTCCCCATTTCAAAATAATGGATTGCAGAAATTCTACAAGAAAACTAAGTCATGTTACATGCACTGCAATGTGTTTGGGACATTACAGTCTACACGAGGAAGTATGCTGTTGGTGAAGACAAGTAAGAGAAACCATCCCTCTTTTTAAACTGGCCACTTTCATTTTAAAGCCATATAAATCTGTTACTATGAATTTTATCGACTACAGAGTAATAGTGGTTAACTGTATTACATGGCTTCTACTACTGAATACTGAATTTAGTTTTCTCAGGTTGTACTTCAGACATATGAAGGCTGAGAGGGTCACTGAACACAATGCAATTCCTCATTCCACTGACCTAATCACCAGAATTTATCTAGTGTGACTATAGTTAACTAAGACTAGCTCTTGCTTTATGTATGCCTTGAGTATCTCTTTGAATAGCTCTCAAATATGTTATCAGGTACTACATCATATTCAGGTCAAGTGGAGTCAAATCGCTCAAACATCTTGCCTTTGTGTTTTCCTCCTCCTACATTTCGCTACAATCATTCTTGTGCCATACAATGGTACTAACATTTTCCTCTGAGTGCCACTGTATACCGGAAACTTAATAGATGGGAAGGGCCCCAGGGCCTATTTAAACACAAGCGTGGTAACTCAGCTGGTTCCTTTTGAAATGCATCCTTTAAGAAAGGTGAGAGTGGGGCAAATTAATTCTGCAATACACAGATTTTACTGACTGCTGTGTGTTCCTCACTTCTGTTTACATTAGAGATGCTTCAGACTACAGTCAGCGTACCTTATTATCTCATTATTACAGACTGCCTTTAAGTTCTAGATTTAACTTGCTGCCCCATCTGCTGATATTGCCATAGAGATACAAGAAAGCTGTCTTAAAAGACCTTCCCAAGGGTAATTTGGGTTATTACATAGAAATCTGTGGAACGAGTAAAGTCATTAGGCTGTCTTCTGGCTCTTTAATTCGTATTAGCGTTCAATATCTTGCAGTAAAAAAAGTGTACTGAAAAGCCATTTACTTTAGTGAATCATAAGGGTATGTGATGCCGTTAAAACTAGTGAAAACATGGTTACTGTAAAACAAATACCTTTTCATAATGCAGACTAATCCCAAGGGCAATTATCAGATACTTGTAAGATATCTGTTGTGTAAGAAAAAAAAAAAAAGTATTTTAGACAAAACCCAAAACATTAGCTCAAAGCAAATTTAAGTTATCTGACAGCAACAGTGTC
>NW_009209947.1:9781-15139 GCF_000690835.1 Fulmarus glacialis
GGGAGCTTTAGTAAAGTAAATGTTAAGCTCTAAGAATAATTTGTAGTTAAAATATTAACTGCGTTACGAGTTACACACACAGCCTTTTCTATACACAAAACCAGGTGTTTGGAGCAAAATATTCTATCCTTTGTGTTCAGTTCACTATAAACAGGGAAAAGACTTATGATAACGATATATTAAGTTGATGTTATTCTAACCTAGTTGTCTACAACAATTTTTATTAGAAACAGATTTTAGGATCAAGTACTTCTCATGAGACTAAGTGAAATTTCCTGGCCTCCTAGATGCTGGAGGAAGGTCTTGCTCAGTAGGCAGTTCCAAGGGGATCTGGAGGAGGTGGACAGACAACTCATGACATTGAGTAAGAGACTAAGATTTTTTTTTTTTTTTTTTTTTAACATTATTACCTTGATATCATTCTCCAGCCAGACGCAGTTCTTATCTGGATCCAACGCTGTAACTTGAGATTTGATCCACTCAACACCTTTAGGCATTACGCTTCCTGTTGGACGTGCAGAAGTTGCCAGCTGCTTTGCACCACCGCCAACCAGGGTCCACAGTGGCTGGTAGTAATGAGTCTGAAAGAAATGTTCAAGGGACTTTAAGATGAAGGCACATCACCCCAAATAGGAAGCAATGTGCTCTTAACATTGTATTATTCTTAACAAAAGAAGCTGTATAAATAACCAAGAGGTTAGCGTGACAAAGCTGGAGGGATGCATGCATCTCTATCATGGAGCAACAAATTTCATGCAAAGCCTTCTAAAAGATGGCTAGTTGGCTTCCTCTCCACAGTTAAAAATGTGTGAGGTTGAAGAAGGATGAGAATCAGACCAGTCTGGTCCCATATGTAAAATGTTTATTCTTTTCAATGCTTTGCATCCGAGGAAGACATACCTTACTTGGCTCAACAACAGCCACATTTCCTGCCCCCACCTTCCTCTTCATCCGAGCACTCATGGTGATTCCACCAGCGCCTCCACCCAACACAAGTACTTCATAATAATCCTTGGCAGCACACCTGGCTGCTGTATGTAAGCCGAAGGAGCTCATCTTCTGCATTCCTGGTTTCAGCAGCCATACACCAGGACGGAGACAGGAACAGCAGGACACTACTCCAATTGCTGACATCTTTCAGTAAGCGGAAAGCTACAAGATAAGGAAAGGCACCAGTAACAATTACAGAAGGCAGAATTTATATTTATTTATATGCCTGGATGAGTCTTCAAGGCAAGAATTATAATACTAAACCTTTGCTGCAGCTAAACCACTAATTTGCAAATGGATTGTAATCAATTTGGGAAATAAAAAAGAAAAAAAAAAAGAAAAAAAAAGAGTGAAGAGTGAGAAAAAGAGTGAAGAGAAGGAAAAAAGTCAATCGTGGCCTCTGCCAGGAAATTGAAATTTCATACAAGCAAATGAATTCTAACAAAGTATAAGAACATTTTCTGGTTATTGTGGCAGGAAAGTGTATCTGAACCTATAGCACAGGTGATGCACATGCTGTAACTCCAGCTGTAATATTACAATCCTAAAGAGATGAGTGCCACAAAAAGGAACAAGAATTTGCTAGGTGTTGTAGATCACTGAAATATTGAACGAGGTAGTTGGGTGAACATACCGAGTGCCATTCCACTAACTGTAATACGTCAGCCAAACACATCCTTACATTTGTATTTTAATGTTAGGATGTACCAGCATATGCACACGTCAGACATATCCCTTCTCGCTGCCTCTCCAGGGTGCAGGCCATTAGGGTAAGCATGCCAAGTTCTATGACGCTTTGAGCAAGGGCATGTGTCTATTCTTGCAGGAGAAGTAGTGAGCCCTAAGCTTGATAGGAAAACAAAGTTCAATGAAACAAGAGTTTACATCTTCCTAGATCTGGGATCTTTGAGTATACCCAAAATACTTAGTTCTCTATCCATGGTCACCTCTTAGCTTTTACATCACCGAAGTAGCTGGAAACGAAGGTCAGAAACCCATACTTATCCTTGCTACAGCTCCACCCTGACACCTGACAAGTGAGAGCCAGAACTCTAAAGCGTGATATATCTCGACAACTGTAGCACTGGATATGCAACTGCGTTATCTAGAAGACAGTCAAGGTTAACCCACGTTTCCCTCCCTCTGCTAGAGTGAACAACAGCTTTTCCTGTTCTAAATCAATTATTTGCACACACTGAATATCAGTTTTTAGCTTTTCAGTGAAAAAACAAGTATAAACTCATTTTAATTCAGTTCCTTATTGCCACATTGCCAATAAAGAATGAGTAAGCATTATAATCTGAAAAGTAACTTGTGACAAGCCTTTCCTGTGTTCTATACCTGCTGCCCTTTGTCTAATTCCTTGAGTCATCAGGCAAGAATTCCAGCTTTTTCACTTAAAAACAGTAGAACTCATTTATGGTACTTATAGACAGGAATTTGAAAACTAAACTAGAAACCTCAAATATTTTAAAGAAATATTTTAAAGAAAATCTTCCAAGCTTCAAAAATTCTCCACTATGCTAGATGTAGTTGAGCAATTCATTCTGCACCTTCACGTGCTATCTTAACATCCCTCATTTGCGTGTACCCGAATTCTTTATGAAGTCCCATTATTAACCCCTACAGTACAATTAATCTGGGACAGAAAGGGAAAAACCTCAGAGGTGTCCACTGTAAAAACAATTTTAATTCTTTTGTTTTACAGGAAGTTTCCAAGATGCAGACATACTCTTCCCATCCCCCTCCCCATTCAAAATAAAACCCCCAACTCTAGAATAAGTTACTTTCACTTTAGAAGGCTGTTCATTATGTACCCAGTGCAGGCGGTTAAAGTTTAAAGATGTGGACAGACTGCTCAAGCAAGGGGAGGAAGTTGTTCTAGCCCTAGAAATAAAAGTTACTTGATGGAGATGTGTGCTGCTTTCTCCAAGTCTGAGAGAGATGAATAATGAAGAGTAAGTTTTGCAACTTCTGTTTCTGAGACAGTTTTGAGAGGGACATCCTGTTTCCGGAAGCTCATGAACGCAGGATTTTGCTTGGGGTTTTATTAAGCACAGAGAACAGGCACAGTGGCTGCTGGTTGACAACACACAGCACGTCCAGACCAAGAGAACAAGACTTCATTTTTGTAATGCTAACTAGGGAACAACTATCCTCTCTGATCAAATAGATTTTGAAGTAAGCATGCTTATAAGCACAGACAAGATGTACCTTTACTAACGTCAGACTAACTGATGAGAATGCAGTATTATGTTGCTGTTAAGCTGTTTCAGAGTATACAGAAACAAACAATTTGGTGTCATTTGTAGACAGCTGTTTTAAAAAGAACAGCAAAATCCTTCGTATTAAACTCCCAAGTTAGACAGCAGCTGTACAACTGCGTCAGTCAACAAGACATCAACCCTCTACTTTGGACACTGGAGATAAAGGAACAGGGGAATTACAGAACAAAAATGAAAGTAAAGGGGAAAATTCGTAGTTAGCTTACTGAACTGAGCTGAAATTTTAAGCTTTTACAAGACCATTTTAACACACAGCACACTTATCCATCATCCTCTAAACTATGCACAACAAAACGTAATAGTTGATATTAGCCTTGTACAGCATGAAATCACATTCCTAATGAAAATCTGTACACAAGTCTTAGAGCACTGCCTAGAAAGGGAAAGCCTACAATACACTTCTCCACCTTAGTGAGGGCTCTGCTTAGCCTGAGACAGTTCGGCTGTTTAAAATCAGTTCTGTCACCAGGAGAGGTAAGTCTGTTCTACGAACGCTTTCAAGACACGATGGGTTACACAGTGTCGGCAGCTTGTGTAGCAGTACTGCAGCACAACTCACCTAGCACCACATAAATATTAGGGCAATGTGACTCACAGTAAGTCCACAAAAAATGTCATTTCTACCAGGAGAGCTCGCATTTCAAAGCTTTTTTTTTTCCTCCTTTTTTAAACACAGAGGTTTTTTTTTTTTGGACAGACTTAGCTTGAAGTTAGTCAGTGACTGTCACACCTCCATTCATAAATCTGTTTTCCCTTATACTATAAGGCTATTTGTTTGCATGCTTTTAGAATAAGTTTGTTTAATTAATACTGAAAAAAAATGCACTTTAAAAAAATCACAGTTAAGACTGACCAGGAGAGCTCAGTATTATTTAGTGTTTGAATGCCATTAAGCAGCTTAAGGTAGTACAAGCATAAAAATAGTGACTTTTCAGTTAAAAAAAAAAAAAAAAAGAAAAATAGAAAACACTGTTTTCCAGAGTTAGTGGTTTATGTACCTTTAAGAGATTGAGAAAATAAACCGTAAGGAACCATCTTCATTAAGCTGTTCTTCAAAAACAAACAAATGACATTTCTACAAGCATCACGGAGGAAATGAATTGTTACCAACTTTTTAAACTTTTCTTTAAAGAAGAACGTTGCTGAAAATAGGCTTATTAGGTAATGCATTACAATTTAATATTTTCATCTATTTTAACCAATTCCAATCTCTATCCAAGAAAATAGCAGGTTCAACAGAACAGAATAAGTGTTCCTCAGCCAGTTCTGTGCAGAACCCAAACCAGAGCAGCTAAAATCCACCTAACTGCATTTATTAAACCTTTTACTATAACCCACCATCCAGCCTATAAACAAGCTCAAAGTGTAAAAGTTATCTTTGGCTACAGTTCTCCATGTATTAATGGCCACAAGTAAATAAAATCAACCTCTGTGCAATAAAGACATGGACAACAAGTCAGAAATACAATGCTGACAAATCATGAGAGAAGTGGTTAATTACAAGCATCAAAATTCAAGCTCTTCTCACATGCACTTATTAGGTCCACCAGCAGCTGATCTAACATGGAAGGCACTCTGTCACCATTAATTTTGCAGTAGAGGAGGTATCACAGAACAGGTACATCCTCAGACCCAAGGGACACATGCAGAATACCAAGTTTTACAAACCATTCTCTTGCCAGGTCTATAGATTCATGTTCAGTAAGTAAGCCTTGAGAGACACAACCAGTGCCTAGAACAAACACTTAACTGAAGCACGACACTTCATGCAGAGACACTCAGGACAACTACAGTTTTTTCCTCTCTGGAGTATCTGTTGTATGCTTAGCTCCCCAGACTGACTACCTCATTGAGCCAGTTTATGCTGTTACAGGCGGTTAGAACAACTGAAGTTAGAAAAGTCCTCCTAGCAAGAGTAAAGATCATTGCAACTACCCTCTGAACAGTTGGCCGCAGATTAACAGTTTAAATACTCCACCCATAGACAAATACGCAGCAGGTCCAGGCAGGCGGCAGTTTTTCAGCCCCTCGCAAAGCCTGCACGTCTTACGTATCCAGCTGTCAGCGGGGCAGCTGTCGCCAG
>NW_009209948.1:0-202 GCF_000690835.1 Fulmarus glacialis
TCCTTTAACAGCAGTCCTGGCCTTAGAAATGAGGCTTTCTGCCCTAAAAATGAGGCTTTAGACCCTAAAAATTAGCTGTGGGCCCTTAAAAAAAGCTATGGGTAATAAAAGAAAGGTTTGGACCCTAACAATGCGGATTTCGGCCCTCAAAATGAGGCTTTGGGGACCATAGAGGGCTCAAAGGGTTATAGTAAATGGGGTT
>NW_009209949.1:0-34132 GCF_000690835.1 Fulmarus glacialis
TGTCTTCCCAAGTAACCCTTACATGTGATAGAGCCCTGCTTTCTTGGAGATGGCTGAATACCTGCCTGCCGATGGGAAGTAGTGAATGAATTCCTTGTTTGCTTTGCTTGCGTGCGTGGCTTTTGCTTTACCTATAAAACTGTCTTTATCTCAACCCACGAGTTTTCTCACTTTTGCTCTTCTGATTCTCTCCCCTATCCCACCACAGGGGAGTGAGTGAGTGAGCAGCTGTGTGGTGCTCAGTTGCCGACTGGGGTTAAACCACGACACTCAGCAGCCCACGGTAGGGAGAAGGGAGCCACCTATAGTCAATGGGGACAATCAGGTCCAGAGACTGCAGTGAAATTTAAGCCATGCTTCTCAATACGTATTCCTCCAATCTCTGCGTCTGCTCTATTCCTGATCCACCACTCTTAACTTTTCCCTGTCCCCTCATAAGGAAAATCAAAGTTGTTCTTTAGAGGGAACCCACAGATGGTTTGCCCATGATAAAAATGAACAAGTAATATAGACAAAAGTACCAGCAGAGTTACTATGTGGACCGGTAGCTGCCCAGGCCCGGCAAAATATCTTAGCTCAGTATGATGTAATGCTAGATCCTCAGCAGGTTAACAAACAGATGGGGAGGCAACATTGACATACAAGGATTGGGCATTAGTTATTCTAGTTATTCCCACATATCAAGGCATTTTTTAAAGGCCATGTGCTTTGCTGGAGCACTTTCACTGGAGATATGCTTCTCACAAATACAGGTAAGATCTGGGCATATGCTGAGGGTAACACGTAGGATTAATTTCTTTGGAGAAGGTACGAAAATGAAGGGATGGTAATATGGGGCACATGGGCAATCATCAACATTTCAAATACTTCACTAATACGTGTACCAACACTACACACCCATCCTGCCTTCAGGAGAAGGGAGGGCCTGAAAGGCTCAAGCATTTTATTGTTCTTTTTCCCACGCGGACTGCACTGACCTCAAAAGAGTTATCAGTCGCTGGCTCCCTATAAATCAGAGCCTTATAAAGCCTGGCTGATTCCCTTCTGTCTTTACAGACAGTTTAACTTCCGTGTCAGTGCCTCGGGGACGCAACTCTCCAAGCTTCAAGAGACAGATCGCCCGAGGTTGAGAAACTTGGGGGAAAGTTAACACACTGAGTGTCAATGGGTAATTTCACTACTTTTTCATTAGAAGCTTATGAAGTTTTAATTGAAAAGCTAGGCAGTAATAGGCATTATTTAGGATACATGATTATTATTTCTTGAGCTGAGTTAAGAGTTAATTCAGAAAGTCAAGAGGATAAAGCTAGGATTTTGTGTGATTTGGTTGAGGTTTGCCCTTTTTTGTTGTTTGTTTTGTTTTTGTTTTTTTTTTTCCTTAAAGCAGCTGCAATAAAAACTTAATGACATTTAGGACAATCCTCTTGATTCATCTACAGATGTGACCCAGAAGCAAAGCTCTCACAGACAGATTAATTCAGGACAGGATGGAACATGTGGAAGGCTTTTTAATAACCTGAGGCCTTATATAAGCCCTACTCTTTAGATTTAATGGTAAATAAGGAATGTATGTAAGCACTTCTTTATTTGCTTTGTTTATTGTAAATGGATAGTCTGCTGCTCCACACCAGAACAATCAGAGTTCCTCTTTTTCAAATTTGGGATGGGAGACTTGCAAACGTGGAGTGTTTTTCGTCATCCAGCATACTTACAGAACCATGTCATGTATGCCTAGAGAAGCAAGAGTAAGTCCCTCACTGCAGCACCCTGCCACTCCTGATCCTAACCACTGCCACTTAAGGGAAGAGTTGGCACAAGTTATGATGAGAAAGAGAACTGGATAGTTCCCTTCTTGCTAGAACACAACAAGGATGGCCCACAGCATATGAAGCAGTCTTGAGGAGAAGATCAACTGAATTCTCTTGAGGTGGCATTTGCAGACCTCAAAAAGGAGCTCCAGAAGTCAATCACTGTCCTCAACCTATGGGGTTTGACTCGTAGAAATTCTCCACAAGACTTCCACAAGCACTTTTAACAAATGTGCTAGACTAGCCCTCAGAATAGGTTATAGCCATTATGCTACAGGGTGAGCTACACTAGACAACTGTAAACTGGTAACAAAATAATGAAAAAAAAATCTGAAAGCTCCTCCAATAAGTAGAATCCATCAGTTTGGATTCAGCTGTACTTCTGCCAGTGTCAGTAATCTGAACTTTGCTGAAAATCGCTGTCAGCAGTGAATTCAGAACACTACCAACCTTTAATATACGGTACGAAATTGCTACTTAGAAACACCTGTAAAGTTTCAATTATGATTTAAAGACAGCAAACATAACAAAAAAAAAAGAGTTGGAAACTGACTCTCATGATAACTATACTATTTTTCATAGTTTTCTAATAGGTCTGTTATTAATTGTATACAAACAAGCTGACTTACTAACTATAGGAGTTATTTTTGCTAAACAGCAAAAATTTTAACTATACATAAGGAAAAACCATCCTTACTTACCAGAATAATAATTTCAGCCTGATTTATGTAAAGCTGCTTCTGGTGGAAATAGATATTAAAATCAAAATTCTGAATGTCTCAAAGATAAAAGTAACTTTTTTCCTACAAAAATAGTAGGAATAGTAGTACGCGCTGAATCTGTAATGGAGATGTTATTAGATAATGAATGGAAAGAGATTGCCATTAAGGTGTCCAATAAAGCATTTACTGCATCTTAGAGAAGACTTTGAAAGCCCTGCCCTGTAAGCTCAGAAGACTAGACACATGCAAATCGACTATGTCTAACTGCTGTGGATGCTGTGTGTATTCTTCTAGGGTTTGGTTTAGTTTTAAGTGTTCTGAAAAGCTCGACTGGTCTCTCTGGTTCAGTTCTTCAAGAAGTATAAACAGGTAGGTAACAGTTAAGTCTGTTCACAAAAGGAATGATGTGGATAGGCAACTCATACAAAACTCATCTCCAAAGATGCTAAAAAGCCCCCAGAAAAGCTATACAGCCCAGCCAGCCACCCATACACCCAGATCTTGATTTTGTCCAGTAGAAGCAAAAATTCTGTATACAGGTCAGAGAGGAGTGCCACCTTGCGGGAAAAAAAATATATATGTTCCCTGAACTCTTTTTATCCCCTTGAAACTAAATAGACCCACATAAAATCCCCAAGAAAAAGAGTGGCTTGAGGTACAAGAGGAAATGCTGGCAGAACACAAACTTTTCCAGGAGAGCAATCTTTACCGCGATAAAAAATTCAAAACACTCAACACAGCTAGGAAGTTTCTTAGGCGAGAGTACTGACTTTATCTTGTAACATAACCTATCACAGAGAGAAATGAGGTTCAGTCATTACTTTCCTCGCACCGACAGCGTCACAGTGACAATACAAGTACTAGGAACCCATCAAATGCATTTGTGCCTAAAATCTAGTGTTTGAAAAACAAAAGGCAAGGAGTGATGAACTGGTCTGTGTCCGGGGATCCCAAGAGATCTCCCTCTGGGGAAATAAACAAATTTCCCACAATAACAGATTTCCGCAGAGCTGGAAATGCATTTGTGGTATGATTTCTAGCTATAGTAGAGGAGCAGCCGTGTGCTGCCTGTGCCAAGGGCTGAGCAGGCGAAGGCTGTGCCCACAGATGGCTGCTACGGTTGGGACAGCATCATTCCCACCTGCGCCGACTGGGCTGCAGTTCCATCCTCCGTCCGCAGCCCCACCATGCCATGCCTCTTCAGACCCTCGCTGAAGTCAGACCTGACAGCATTACCCTGCTAATCCTTCAGAGAAATGGATTATAAAAGAGGCAGCTGACAACGCCCAGATCTAGAACAGTACATTAAAAAAAAAAAAAAGTAACAAAAACCCCTCAGGCATTTATTGTATTCGTCTTTGTGAAACTGTCAAGATAGGTGGAGCCTAGAAAAACAGAGCAGAGTTCACAAACAGGACTGTACTTTTTATTAAGGAACAAATAAAAAAAAAAAAAAAAAGGGAAAAAAAAGTCGTGTGAACCAAATCAAAGCACACTGATATCACAGCCACTGCTCTCATCCCCTTCAAGGAATGCTTTGGCTAGAACAGCCTGCAGAAATGATCCTATTCCTTCCCCTGCCCTCCAACATAACCTCTACTACCTGCAGAGAGTCAGCACCAAAGCAACACCCTTTAAGGTTTCAGTCTTAGCAGTTTAAATTGAAGTAAATTCAGTTATTTAGAGACCACTTCTTCAGACAGACTGATTTAAAGTTGTTGGAAGGGAATAAAGAAAGGAGATCTAGTTGCTCCTTGACCATTTAAGTTCCTTCTCCTTCAGCCACAGTGCCTAAAAAATAAAAAAATCTATTACTGTATCAAAGAAGTTACATACAAATAAAAGTGGATGTTTCACTGCTGTGGTCCATGATAAAAGCAAAAAGTATAATAATTTTGAAAGGAAAACACCTTTCTAGGACTTCTCTAATTAGATTGCCCTTTCTTGAATCTCTACGGTATTAAACTTAACTCATCTCTCCTCCAGTGGAGCATGTCTCTCTATTTCTGCATTGTCATTCTCAAGGCAGACACCTGGACTGCTGCAGAAGGAGATTTTAATCTCCAGTAGCGCAAACTGACTGCCTCGCTTCCCCAGGATGGCAAGTGTCTCTTTACTCTTTTTTTCTCCTCTAGATTGTTAACAGACTCTAGTACGTAGATTATTCCATCACCACCAGCAAAGAAAATGTCAAAACCGGCAGAAAAGCCCAAGACCAAACATCAGAAACAAAGAACAGCTCTTCTAAGGCTGAGATATGAAACTGTAAACACCATGCATATTTCAAGCAAATTTACTTTCACTCTCTTGAACATGGGCAAATAACTACTTAAATTCAAATTCAGATCTGAACATCATGAGACAAGAATCCTGGGAAGGCAGAGACAATTTCAGCTACGGGTCACAAATACGAATACCAGCCTCTTACTGAGAGAAGAAAGGTTATTAACGGAATACAAATAAACACCGATTCCATGCACTTATTTCACCTCTTTCAAACAAGTGAAAAGCAGATGAGCTTGTAACATGAATGTGAATCTGGGGCGGGGGGGGGGAAGCAGCCACCTTCCAAATAATCTTATACTTTTTCCTCCTTATAGACGTTCCCAGACTATTTCAACATAGATGACATCTAACCATGGAAAACAGGATCTGCAGAGCTTGAGAAGTAGTAAATTATCTGGGAGGAGGGGTGGGAAAAGAAGAGGAAAAAAATCCTTACCAACTGACTGGCCTTACTGTGCACTTTTCCAGGAGACCAAGAATTGCTTCTGATGCAGCAGCATTCAGCCCTGGAGAAGTCAGACAGAGCAAAAGGGGAGGGGAGGTACGAGGAGGCAAGGGAGGGGAAAGGAGGAGAGGGAGGGAAGAGGAGGAAAGGGGAGGGGAGAGCGTGTACACTGCATGTCAGTTTGTTGAGCCCTAACATTGCTTTCGGGAAAGAGAAGAACGAAGCTACTGCTAAATCAGGTTGGGAATTGGTTTGCGATGGTTCAAAATGATAAGGGAACGAGATCTTAGTATGACCATTTGGGTTCAAAACAGAGAGTCAGGAGGAAGAAATGTGTGTCCCCCCATGTGGCTATTTAGAGAACCTGGACTGCGAAACACGCTTTTTGCTCCAAAAGAGAGATCATACTAAAGCTTAAAGTCAAGCAGGGTAAACGTAAGAGCTGCAGCCAAACCTGTCACTGCAATTAATAAAAGAGGGAGGCTGTCCAGAAGAAAGCAAGATTTCCTTGCTTTCCTACAGTCCTCCAAACTCAACTTGCGTCTACTTGCAAATCTAAGAGATTGTAAACTAGATGGAGTAGTCATTTCATCTCTTCATTCACATTTATGTTGCCAACTGCATCCAAACACAATATGCAGTGCACTGCAGACATTCCTACTTGGAAGACTTTCACCCAAAAGCAGTAAAACAGACCAAGGGGAATGGGAACAGCATACACAATGGCCAGAATCATAGTATGAAAACACTGTATGCACTTGAACATAAAAATATGCCAGCCACTCTCACCAACCAACCAACCATTACATCCCAGACCCACCTTACCATGAAAAGTTAGCTGAATTACAATTTTAGTGCCTGAAGGGAGAATGGGAGGGGAACAGTCATTGTTTCAACACATCATCTCATCACCATATCTCTGCAGGACTCAGATGAAAAAATCAAAAAGTGATTTCTCATCTCAGAGGCTCTACCTCTAGTATTCCAAATTTCCCATTCCTCACAAGCCACGCCGATTTCTTGAAATCTACTGCATAGCTATCCAATTTATCAACCTTTATTCCCTTGAGCTAGCAATTTTGCTTCTAGTTAATTGTCGTCCACCATCCTCAATCAGATGCATTCCTGGACCTACAAGCCTCCCGAGCCCACAAAACAACCTGAAGTCTTGCACACATACAGAACCTTGGGAGCTCTTCCAGCCGCATCGGGGCTGCACAGCGTGACGCAGCAAGTGGTCCCACTGGATGACATAACTCTATACAATTCTGACTCTGCAGATCTGCAGTGGGGCATAGGAAGGGCTCAGCTGACCCCTTACTTTCGACTGGCTACTTCCCTCCTGGCAAAGATTGACTTCAATGCAAAAATTGAGGAAGATCCCAAATTACGTGCTGCCAAGGGAAGAGACAGCACCAGAGACACTACTGAATTTTTCAGGTTTGCCCCTGAAAAGCTGACTCCTGTGAAGCTCTCCTCTGCTTCTGATCCACGAAAGAACAGACAGGCTGTTCTGGTATCTTCTCAGTTTTAAGTAAGCTCTTAGCAGCTGTAGGAAAGACCTATCTTCACACCGCTCCAAAATAACACAAAAATTGAACCTCTTACTGTCACAGCAACATAATTCACTGGAGATTCCCAGGCTTATACATTGCTCTTACGGCTCTAGCAAAGTATTACTGACAACTTGATCCGGCACTCAGAGCCCCTGTGGCAGATGCTTATCTTAAAAAATGCAAAACACTTGCGTGATGGCTAACAGCCTGCCAGGCGGCTCTTCCCCAGCCCTTCTCAGAAACACAAACTCTCCCACCCTTACCCTCAACCCCGCTCCCAGCACTGCCATCCCCAGAACACCATCCCACAGACTTGGAACAAACCAAGAAGCATGCCACACAGTAAAAATGAACATTTTCCTCACAGGGAAAAAAAACACCGTAAAACCATATATTCCCTTCCTCCACATGAAACCACAAGCCCAATGGGTCCCCAACGCCATCCCCACAGCAACTCACAAAGGGTTAGTGCAGCTACATTAATTTGCCTGGAAAGGATTTTCATCACCTTGTCTCTTTCCTCGCCTCTTCTGCTGTTTCAAAAATAGCTCTGGCTTGTTTGCTGTACTGCTTATGTCAGTCTGATTTTATGCCTGACTGGATGTATACAGACAAGCTCGTAGCCCATTAAACACCGACCACCCAGATCTGTACATACATGCACAGTCACACAAACACAAAGCACAGCCCCCTCCCTTGGAGGCCATGCTGGAAAGCTGCTTCTTTTCAGAGGCTTTGCGCTGTATTAAGTATGTTTATAGCAGGCCTCAAATACGGGCTAGAGAACAGACTGAAGCCTTTTCTGAGGTTAAAAAAAAAGCAGAAAAGCAAAAATAGCACTAACATCCATCCGTCTTAAAGCTGCAAGTAAGGACCATACTTTGAAATGTGAGTGCATTTATCAAATGACCTAAGGTCATTTGGCTGCATGCTGTCAGTGTTTCTGTCCATTAAAGACAAACAATCCCTCCCGAAGGCTTTGAAAACTATTATCCACGATTGCTGGGAAGGGAAAGGATATAAGAAGGTGCGGACGTGCTGAAATTCTGGAACAAACTCTCTTAAAAAAAACTTCACGTAAAGTCCTGAAATATGAGAAGCTGTCTGAATGAGATTTTTCCTACTAGCGCTTTTTAATCACTGGGTTTTCCTGAATAGCTTTCCTTTTTAGAATAAATCAACCTGCTGGAGTCATTTCACTAATCCCAGATTAATTCCATTCAAATCTGGCATCCTTCCCAAACCCAGTAATCTAAAGCTCAACCTCCTTTAGCACAGTTCTACCTTCAAGACTCAGCTCATCAGCTGTGAGCTGCCTCTGTAATGTATTTTTAAATTAAACTTTCTCAGCATGCCATGACTCAGGAACATTGGTTACTGTGAATTGAAGATTTCCACAAGGAAATGCAGCACAAAGAAATCTTGATTGCTCATTCTATCCATGTTCCTATATAGCTATAAAATCCAATATGCATTAGCTATTTTATCACTTATTATAAAAATAAATTAGTAACTACTGACATTTCTGTGTGAAGCACTCCCCAATTACTTATCTGCTAAAAAACCCTCTGAAATTTAAGAGGAAAAAACCCCATATACCATTTCCAGCAGTCACCAGAGTATGAAGATAATATTAAAAAGATGAGCCTCTGAGGCACAGTATCTGTTGTTGCAGGTGTTTGCTTCTAAATGCAATTCTGTATGTATATTAACAGGAAAGAACATACAAACAAAAGCTCACCATAAAGCAGCAAATTCGCATCTTAACATACAGTATATGAAAACTAGTTGTTATTTGACATCTGAGGACCTCTTCAATTTCAACAGCAATCCAACAAACCAGACATGTAAAGAACTGGAACTGCCTGGGGAGCGGTAGACTCACTGGTGGGGTCCAATCACACAGGTCTTTAATGTCAACATCAGAAATGAATGGGTAAAAGTCAGTTCTGCCTTGGGGCAGAAAGGTGACATAAATGACTGCCCAAGATCCCCTTCCTGCTTTTTCTGGGGCATTCCTTCTGTCATCTGCTTACTTCTAGCAACCCCTCTTAGCTTTCATTCCTATTAAGACTAGTATCACACTTAGAAAAAAGCTTTGAACAAAGTATGAAAATTAAACATTGTCTTCTTACCCATCCTCCTTGTTGAATGATATAGTCTGCAGAATAGTCTTCTAGATATGTCACCCCGAAGTTCACAAGTGCGCTCAGTGGTTCTTGGCCTCTTCTGGTTAACTCCATCAGAAATTGTTGTAGCAGAACCAGGGGTACCAAGACCTTCAAAAAACAAGAATTGTGAATAAGAAAGAAAGCATTATCAATACTACTGTGTAGGTAAAACACAAGAATTCATGTGGTCCACAGAAAAGGTCTGAATCTACAAGTCCAAGGATATCAGGCACTATACACTTCATTTTTATGAAGACACAAGGCAGAAACACAATACAATTCGGTAAGAAAGAAGCACTTAATCTGATAAGCAAAACACCACAGCCTAACTTGAGAGTTTCACAGAACAGGACTGCAGTGCTTTCTAAGCCCCATTTTTTTTCCAACACAAGATTCAGGTAAAGAAGCAGAACAGGTCCAGAACTTACTACCCCAGAACTGGAAAGATGCAACATTATAAATAGTTTGAAGGGATATGCATCCAGATTGTATTTAAACAGCAAACTCATATACATTCTTGAACAGATACACTGCACTAGACAGACTCTTTAGAAGTTCACACTTGGCTTTCAGACAGGACAGAAACAAACAACTCCTCCCAGCAGCGTAACATTACAGACGTGTTTAAAATGACAAACACAAACCCCTCTCTATGTTAAACTCTCCCTGCTATGCCAAATTTAACACATACAGAATTCCCTCCCTCATTTCCTACTCCCATTCCTCCTTCCAAACCTTTTGAATTTAACTGAATGCTCAGCCTTAACCCAAATGTGAATTGCTCTGGAAGATGCAAGACTCTGTGAACTCACCTCCTTCATATTATACAGTTCTAGACACTTCCTTCTGAAATTGTGTTTTTGTTTGCCTAAACAACATGTAGTTGAACTTTTAAACTCTAAATTTATTCTCCTAGAGCACGCAAGTGGCCCTCTGGGCAAAGTTTATATGCAGTACTTTGCCAAGTTCAGGAAACTGGTATGAATTGAAGTCATTAGCATCTGAAAAAGCGCTATTACGATACAGGAGAAAAATATTTATAAGTTTTACTGCACCTAGTTTGCGACAACTGCATTGCACATCTCTCCACTGTGCAAGTAAGAACGTTGTTTCCCAGCTGCCCAAGGCAGATGCAGGCTAATACTACTGCTCAGACTGAACTCCAAATGCCTCTTTCCTTTCCCAGTCTCCTCCTCCTTCAGCCTGATTTTCTTTTCTGTAAGTATTCTCCACTACTATTCCCAGAAATCATACCTTAGGATGCAAAGCTAGAGGAAGACGAATAGGAAAAGTAGGCTGGGTTTGAGATTTGTACTAAATCCATGGTGGAGTCACACTGAGATGGACCACTAAATACAGATGGGGCCTTAAAAATGCCTGTAATCTGAAAAATTTAAGATGTTCCAGCTGATTAACAACTGAGAGAGTCCAATACTATGGCAGACAGGTTATAGTACTGTTCTCCTGGGACAAACAGTTAACACTGCAGTCACTTAACTAGGTGCAAGACGGTGCTTGAATTTTAAAAGCCTTGGGGTTTTTTGAATTTCTTGTAATTAATCTCACCTCAGAGGCAGAAGAGATGCAAGCTTACAGTGCACAAACATAAGGAGCAGGTCAAGGTGAGGTAAGTGTCAGAAGAAACTTCAATCTTTTTGGATCAAAGAAAAAAAGCATGCTGTCAAGACTAGGCATCTTTCAGAGGCTTTGGGCACACCCACATAATTCTACAACAGCATGAACATTGAGATCTCAAAATATTTGACATTTACTTTAAGCTGAAGGCAAGAGAAACAAAGGCAAAAAAAGGCTGCTTAGGAAATGAAGGGAGCTCAAATGTTGGCATACTGAACATGACTGTTGCCATCTTCCTTTGCCAACTTAAATACCTAATCCATCCACTCCTCCCAAATTCAGCAAGCCCCTGCAGGCCTCAGGAGTGACGGACCAAATTCAAACTCTAATATCCAGTCCCATGCAGACCAACACCGCCTCGTTTTCACTTCCCACTGAAACTAGTGACACTTCTACCTTTGAGACCAGTAGGAACAGGAACAAGTTTGCATGATGCTGTCCCTAAATTCGTCAAAGAAATTACCTTCAGTGTACTTCCATAAAGGTTAACAACAGCTTTCTGTACATAAAAGTAGCTACGTGAATGGTGATGAGATTTAACTAGACCAAAGTAAAAATATAGCCTTAGCAATTCAAAGCAACTGCAATTCCCTCCACCAGTATGCCTGGGAAGGAATGCTAGGGGCTATTTATATTCTGACTGAAGAAAAACATACACAATATCAAGCATAGCATGCCAGAAAATAGTTCACAGGAGAAAAATTCTAGGGAATCATTAAAAAAAAAACCTTTACTATCAGAAGATTTCTGATTAATTGTGCAAATGAAAGATTTCTGTCAATTATACTATTGCAATCCCATAGTACAATATTACAAATTTAAATGTACGCAAAAAAAAAAATATTACAAAGAAAGTTCAGAGACTTTGAAGAAGCTATATACACAGTAATTGCCACTTCTGTGTACCTTTTGACTATTTCAACATAAAATTAATCTAATTCTTTACATGATTATTTCTTACATTTTTGTTGTATTATTCTTTGGCTTCATTAATCAGTAAAAATGGGACATTAAGATGACTGCTAACCTACTTACCAGTTCAGTTGACTCTCAATATTAGCATTAGTTATCCTTCTATCGGATGCACAATAGTGGGATTATGTATTCTGGAGTATGTATATAATATTCAATTTTAAGCAAAAAGGATAAAAACTCAACAGTGGAGTATTTAGATTTTTTATTACATTTATTTTATTACAGAAATATAATTTGCCCTAAGTTTGAGGTGGTTTTTGTTTGGTTTGGTTTTAATGAGAGCCTTATTTCAAGAAGATTCCTTCTTTTCTTTACAGAATCCAACATCATGCCTATTATTTTCACATCACAATTTCTGAGAAATACATGAAATAATTTCTTTTCCTGAAATTTTTTTACTGAGAACCAGCACTTCTAATGTCTGTGGGTAAACTTTGCTTCTGTGGGATGTCAATGGAAGAACTGATGTTCCTATGTATTAGTTTACCCTGCAAGATTTCCTCATTCAGATCGATATTCCATGTTTTAGTGACTGAAAACATTCCTTTACATCCCATGCGCTAGACAGTTAACGAAATCTCTTCAGGAGTTCAGACATACCATTACACTCTGGAAAAGATCCACATTTTTAAATGGAAAAAATAACAGCCATATTTAGAAGTGTCTTCTTTCTGTTCATGGCTTGTATAATGAATAGGTTCTTTGAAAACTGGTATGACTAAAAAATGACACCTTCCCAATTGTAAACCAGACAGATCAAGCCTTTGTCCACATTCAACCTCCAAACAGCTAACCAGCCAGATAATCCAGTACCTCCCAGAAGTATATGCTTACCTGTATACACATAACATAAAGGAAGATTTGCAAAGACTACTTTGAGTCTGCTTTGTGCCACAGAAATACTGCGCCTTTAAGGGATCAGTGTGGCTCTCTGAGTGAATCACATTCAATACATTAAATAGGTGGGGCTTTTATACATACATATGTATAATAATACATACCTACAACAGCAATGGCTGAGAAATTTAAAGTGAGATTTTATATACTAGTTCATAGGCTACTGAAAGCAAAAAGAACACCTTGCTTGCAAGATGCCACTACTGAGCACCACAGATACAGCTTACATGTAACTGAAAACACATTTAATCTACTAGCTTCAGTTGTTTTATTTCTTCTAGTCTGGATCAAACCACAAGCCTTGATCACACAGAATTCTGTTTGTGGGAAGGCACTTCCACATTTTTAACCCTTTGACATCTGCCACAGCTACTGTGCATCTTCAATTTCTGCTCCACCCAAGAAACTATAGGATACGTAAGGTCCGTGAGCATATAACAGGGAATGATTTATTAATCTGTTCAGCAAGCTCAGCTAGTTGTATGTTTTCTTATTACTTAGTCATAAAAGGGAGTAAGCTTCAGTTTTCCCGATCGAGTCAATTTAAATATACATCCTCCAGATTTTCACAAACTTGAGGCCAGCACAGCCTCATTTTGCTGCTGTATGCCTGCTAATTAGACCTAACACTATGCCTATTTATAGCTACTTTTAAAAATTATTTTTCTAACAGCTTCTTCTTTAGAGTGAAAATTAAGCTAGATTGAGGTTGGAGGAAAAATCTCGATCTCTTCTGTTACAAAATATGATTCTGATTAAGATGATAAAGGAATTTTAAAGGAAATGAAACCAACGTAAATGTATTCCATTTCCTCAAAACAAGTATTACTGAAGGAACTGCTAGGCATTCCTGAATTGCTAGGCATTCCGGAAGCAGTAAGCTACCACAAAAACAATACAAACAGATGCTGTACTATTCTACAAAATTTCCATTCTGGTTTGCTTGTAGACTATAAGTTTTGTAGCAAAAAATGTTATGGGTAAGCAGAGATGATGACAAAGACATCTTCTGGAAGACATTCTCAATCACAAGCTGATGGGGACCAAAATCCACTAGCCACAGGGACTGCACAAACGTAGCAGCAATAGAGGCTGAATCATAAAACCCCAAATGCGGCTGATCCATCTACCCAGGGCTGTATCTTCAAGAGGTGTGTACCAATAGCATATGGAGATGCAGTAGGCAACTGACAAGCTCCATCCACCGCCTCCCTTGCCAGCTGAGCCACAATGACTGGTTTTATGCTTGTTTTTAGTTTTCACCAACTGAAAAGTACAATGTGCTAGCTTAAGCCACCTTCCTGATAATCAGATTTCAAGGTTGTTTAAACTAAACTGCTATGAATCACAAGATGATAAATTGAAAGCACACACACCCGGGATTATAATTGCTGGAGCCATGGGCAGTAACTTGAGAAGCAATGTTTAATGAACTGCTTTAAAAGTGCCCACACCCTTGGTTAGATGATCAGTTTCTAAAGTAAGCAGGGAAATCTAGTTAAGAAAAGTATTTCTGGGAAAAAAAAGTGTAAAGAGGGGAAAAAAAGATCTATTGTTCCATTTTAAGACTAAATTTTAACACTCAATTTGTGATTAAATTTGCAAATAGTTATTTCATTCTTTCATTCTTTTTGTGATGCCCACTGAACACATCAGAGAATGATTAAGATGATAAATTTGAATGATTAATGAAAGATGAATCTGGGAACAGTAATTCTACTCATTCTACACTAAAACTACTATAAGATAGTCATTTACAGATTTGCATTTTGTTTTAAAAAGAAACTTCATATGCTTCATATCATTTGAGATAACTACCAGGTAGGCACATCATCCTTATGTTTTCTGAACAATTTAAATATTGTGAAGATACTATCAATTTTTATTTTCACCATGTTTACTATCTTTTTTTACATATATTTTGAGGCTGAGATGGGAGCAAAGAAACAGCAGAGAAATACTATGAAAACATCTATCTCAGATTTCATTACCAAACTGCTAGTACAATAAATCTCTCTTGGGAATTTAAAAATGTTTAGTGATTATTGTAAAATAATTATGTCAAGCAATAACTGTAACTTTTCTTTTTACTATAATAAAGGAAGATTGACCTAATACTTCCATTAGATAACTTCTGGCTAATTATTTAAAAACTACATATTATGTTCACATCTACCATTCTGAGAGTGAAAATTATTTCATACTAAAAACAAGTGGGTTCTTTTTATTCTTGTTCCTCTCTGAAGCATAACTTCACCTAGTAAAAAACACTGTGGACATCAAATAGATGCGAGAAATATCAAAGTGAAAGTCACTTATTTGGTACCTTGTTCCATCCACTGGCATGAGCAGCTGTCTCTTGTGTGCGCTCTCGATATTCTTGATATGTCACCGGCCTGCAGAAGTTAAACCAACACTGAAAGTTATAAAAGGAAACAAAAGAACAAGAATAAAATAAAATTCTCAGTTTCCAGAGAACAAAATATTTTCACATGTATTACAGCAAATAATTTTCAAGAGCTAGCAAGTCTTGCGTTTCAGGACAGAAAACACCAGCACCAGACAGGATCAGGAAGGCATTACCTTACAATTTCATATAATTGCTTAAGTGAATTTCACAATAATTTGATAGTCTACAACTTAAAGGACTTTAGATAAGTAGGTACTCTGATATGCTACCAAAATTTCTGAGCTCTTGTGTATAATTTTTTATAATCTGAGACTTTAAAGATAAAAAATTCCACTAAGAAATTCACGTATGATAGAGGTCAATGCAGAGTGAAATTTTTATAAACAATATAGGCTATGAACCAACATAGGCTGCTTGACCGCATTATATTACAGTTGAAGCCTTTATTTGCAAGAAACAGCACTTTTGATCACAAAAACCCCTTTGTATTTCAGTAGATACCTCTATTTTAGATTCATCACATCTCTACTTCTCTGAATTGGGATGATGAAATTCCTCTCTTCCCTACTCTTTCCTCCAAGATCATACAGTATCTTAGAGTCAGTACAATAAAGACTTTCTGCCAAGTGACTGCAGAAGATGTATTGCTTCAAAAGCAGTTGTCCTAAGCCTTTTGTCATGATGAGGCAAGTTCAGACTTTAGTTTAAGGGAAATAGTGGTAACTGTTATTGGACAGAAGACTGCTTATTGCACCCCAAGAACCTGTCATGATCTAACAGCCTATTGTACCATAACATACTTGTTTATATGCATATAAGAGGACAGGAAAATATAAGCAAAATAAATAAGTATTGCATCAAATAGCACTACTGTAGAAAACATGGGTAAAAGAACAGAGTTAAAACACACTGGGGAAAATATAATTTGGGTTTGTCATTTTAAGTGCATTCTCTTAACTTCCTTGGTACATTAGTTCCTTTAAAACGCAAATCGAAATAAATCAGTGGGATGAGAAGAGCAACAACAGCTGCAGGAAGGATATTATCAAGAGATTAAACAGTAGCTCTAGTTTGCTTTATAAAAAGGCATGCATATCAACACATTTTCACAGGCATTTCAGACTTTATATGTATGTATGTAGGTATATAAATAAAAAAAATACTTAGAATGCAAATATTTTCCCACAGAAAACAGAAGAAACCTAGAACATCAGGCTCCTAACGAGCTAAAACCACTTAATTTACAAAGACCTCATCTCAGGAACTCTCCAAAAAGAATCAACCTAGAGTGCACCAGTTATGACTCCTCATGTCAGACAGTCAGCCAAATATCTACAACCTTTAAGACATTTAAACTTAAAATGCTGTTATTTCAATTTACCATTTTAGACACACAAAAAGTATGGGTTGCAAGGCTTACTGCTAATTTTCCAACTTGCTGCCAGTCTGTTTTTTTAGTGTGTAGTGAGGTATTTATCAAAACCCCAGTTCTTCAGAAGGTACTAAGTACAAATTTTTAAGGTCACATAGGGTAAATGCCTGGCTTGTAAAGGCAGATAAGCTTCCGCCGTTTCTGGAGGAACACACTAGCATATCTTTTGCCACTTAAGGAGAAACTTGTACCCCACATACTCTTTTCTGTTGGTCAATAATTGGTAGTTTACATAATACTGAACTTACTTTTTGACCCTATAAAAACTGCATATAGAAGCAGACAGTATATATATTAGTTTCTGAAAGTTAAATGGCGAGTTGACAGAGTGTAATTTTCTCTTGGATGACTCATGGAAAAAGAGACCACCATCTTCATCTGTCTGGTCAGATGTTACATGGCACCTTTGCTGTGACCAGGTCAGAGTCATAGAATCATAGGATGGTTTGGGTTAGAAGGGACCTTTAAAGATCATGGGCAGGGATATCTTTCACTACGTCAGGTTGCCCAAAGCTAGTCCTACCTGACTTTGAACAGTCAGTTTTAAATTATATTGGTCATAAAAAGTCAACCCTTAGTTGTTGACTAGGGGAGCTAGTTAAGGAATAGATGGGCTAGTTAAGGAATCACAGAATGGTTGAGGTTGGAAGGCACTGCTGGAGAACATCCTGTCCAACCTCCCTGCTCAAACAGGGTCTCCTACAGCAGGCTTCCCAGGACTATGCCCAGACAGCTTTTGAGTATCTCCAAGGATGGAAACTCCACAACCCCTCTGGGGAGCCTGTGCCAGTGCTCACAGTCACCCTCACAGTAAAAAGGTGCTTCCTGATATTCACATGGAATGACTTCCAAATTCGTAATCTTCCAGAAGTCTGCCATAAAGGGTATTACCCTCATGAGGGCATGAAATGCCTCTCCAATGCATGTATGGAAGGCTTAAGTCCCACGCATCAGAAAGTTTACACTAGGCGCTCGTATCTAGGCTTCCAGTACCTTGTTGTTCAGTTAATGAACAGCTACGCAAACTCTGAAAGAGTAGTACTAGAGATTCTCAGCTTCTTTTGAGCCATATTATTTAAACCAATCCACAAAACATAGACTCAGATAGCTATTTGCTAATGCTGCCTTCACAACTGCATTTACGTAACTGTCCCTGAAGTAGCACCTTCCAACTCCAGCTCTCTACAAACACATTTTGGAGGTCACTCAGAACAGCCAGAAGTAGTTCATGTGGATCCATTAAAAACAGGCTGGTAATTTATAATAGAAAACCAAGCAACCACAATAATTTTACCAATTCGCAAAAGACATTTATCAAGATACTAGCATGCCAAGTACAATGTGCTATTTAAACAATAAGCTTAAACTGGCAGGACAGCTCTTAAGGCACCAGGGTTAGCCCAGGGGCCGACATTCACTTCAGATGTGTGCCTGAATGGTGGTCATAAAGCATCTAACTACCGTCCTTTCAGAGAAACTCTCCCACTCATCTTGAGCCAGACTACAAACAAACCTTGAGCTCTAGTCTTAACTATAAGGTAAAAGAAGTTAATCTGGCTACAGCCCAGCATTCATGAAATTGGCAATGGCAACTGGCGGCTGCCAGCTGCTAGTTTCAGCAACTCAAACTACTTGAATTAGTCTCAGAAGTTCAATGATAAAAGCTTAGAAAAATTTTAGAACTTACATTACTGCAAAGAGCAAATACCACAAAGAAGTATTTGCACATTACATCACAAAATAAAAAACCAGCTAGATAAAGGAACATTGAAAAAGAAAGAAATGCAATACAAAATGTATTCCCATCTTTAGCATTTTAGCAGCAGTCACAATGCAAAAGGAAACACCTTCCCTTTGAAAAAGCAAATGGGAACTCACTTGCTAAGCAAGCTCTGCAGTGCTTTGTGCAGATGTTCTTTCAATTCCTGGGACACTTTCTCCCCTAAATGAGCCAGGCAGTCTTCTATCGAGCTCTCTGGATTGGCAGGACTGAACACTGGGGAAGTGTGGCAGTCAAATCCTGTAGCAGTAAATGCTGAGAGAAAAAAGTATACGAAATAAAATAAAATAGAGTCGTGTAAGAACATCAACAGTCTCAGATTTCTTATCCCACCAGTTAACACAGTTTACATAAGGGACAAAGAAATCACAACTCTATAGGCAAAGCATGCTATGAACAAATTGTAGTAAAACAAGTATGGTCCAAATATACTCTGGAAGTGGTATTTACAAGCCATAGATGACTTCGAGCTACATTTCCCTTCCGGCTCTTATTTCACAACCGCATCCTAAGCAGCGAGATAGCTGAATGTGCAACTATTCTCAATTTTAAGCTCTGATGGTGCCAACCTTGGTGCCAACCCTGATGGAGCAGCAAGAGAGCCTCTTTTCCATGGTAAAATTTGCCCGCACATTTACGTACCTGCAGCACTACTAGAGTATCATTTTTTAAACTAGTATTTTGTTCATATAACCTTTTCCTTCTTAGTTTAAAACGTCGAAAAAAGGTCTGTATGGATGAACGTGAACAGATCTAGAGCCTTTCTACTTCAGATTTCCAATTTGCAACACACATGCAAAGCAAAGATTGTTTCCAAATCATCCCTTGCTGGGAGTCCTATAAAAGCCACATCTACAGGTCAAAGCATGTTACAAAAAATAAACCTGGTGGAAGTGAGAAATCAGTTGGTTTAAGTCCACACTCCTCTGAATGTTAGCTGCCGAGGAATGATTTAACTTCTGTCATCAACTGGAGCAGCTTAAGGGCTGCTTACATTTCATTATTTATAGTAGCCTATTAAATGTCATTCAATTGTTTGCTTTGGCTAGACTCCACCACTCCAAACAGTAACGTTTAACTGTTTTACTTCATGTGATAATGTGTAGAAATCTTGTGGGGGGAGGAGGGTAAAGAGAGTCAATGCATCCAAAAACCTCTTTAACTAGAGTACCTGTTACAAATTAACCACCATTATAGGGCATAGAGATTATCGATTGAAATGGAAAAATCTGAAGAGCACCTTCCAAGATTTCTTCATCAAGGCGTTTTAGCTCCTCCTCGATTTCTATTTTAATCTTCTCCAAAGCCTCTTTCTCTGAAGCATGTTGTGCCATAAGCTGTTGTTGAGTCCCTAAAGAAAACCAGAGAAATTATTCAAATGTCGTATTTCAAATAAGGTAGATAATGGAACATGATATTGAAATATTAACTATAAAGAAATTCAAGGTGAAAGTTCTATTTCAGACAGCAACATAAAAAGTATGATCCCTTAAGGGCACTTATTAAAAAAGTTTTATTATATGAACCCAGAAACACATAAACTTCTGGGCCTATTCAAGACAGAATAGGTGCTTTAAATATGAATATATTAAAAAAAAAATTAGAACTGTAAAGCCACAAACAGAATATATAACAGCTTTAAAAACAAACTTATCTTAAATTTAAGACCAAAATCAAACCAAGGCACATAAACAGCCAGTCATAATACACTCATTATCAAACTACACCAAAGCAAAGCAGACATAGGCATAAGCTTGATTTTTAGTAGCAAAATATAAAATTGATATTGATGCCTGCAAAATCTACAAAAATACTCAGAGCAACTATGTAATGACATCAATGAAGAGTCCTGAAATCTATTAACTGTGCATCATTTCATTGTTCATGAGGACTCTACAGGCCACAATGAAATAATTTAAGATCAGGTTCACAAGTAATAATAGAGGCAAAGGACCCCACAATTGTCAGTCAATTGTCAATTCTCATCACCTGTTCAAGTCATTCAGGAATTTGAAATGGCTGCATATCCCCAGAAGCACACATGCCATGGTTTGGGATCATGAATACATATTCCATGTGCTGACTCTAAATATTTGGTAACAAGAAGTTGTTTCAGCCATATCATTCAGGATTACATAGATACTCAATCATCTTAATTATTATGCTGTAGCAAATGAGACACAAAACTGTTTCCAAACAAACCAAGGTATTTAAAACATTTGAATCTCTAAAGAACTGCCTGCAGGGTAACTACTCAAGTAACTGCTTTATGGGATGGGTACTAATGGAAAGACTAGATGTCTGGGACAGAGTTCCAGCTCAAAACTCTTGCTATTCAGCTGCTTTTTCTTTGGGTTTGCTCATCTTTATTTCTTCCTTCAGCTTTCAAGCATGTCTTCACATCCCATTCTTAAAGCACGCTACAAAAACTGTTCCATTAACTCCTGTCTTATTTTCACCAAACATCACTGAATCAACAGCCTACCACTGAAATTTTCTTCTTCCTTTCTTTCAATTCCTTAAAATGTCCTACTTGGAGATAAAATGGATCTCTGTTATATCCACACAAATATAAAAGTGAATTTTGTATCAAATGAATCCTGAAATAAATAAATAAATAAATAAAAGTGACCACAAAACTTCCCTTTGCTAAGTAATCCCTCTTCCAGCCACTTCCTTCCCTAAATTTTGGGTCAATTATCAGTCCTCATTAGCCCTGCACTCTGCTACTTTCAACAGTATCAGTGACCGGGTTACCCAAAACATATTTTCTTAGCTCTCTTACTTCTGAATATTCCTTAGAATTCTTTTTTGAGACTTCATGCTCTCTTGTGCCCATGATTTAAACACCATCTCCTGGACGACCTTCCGATAACATTGCCCATGTCCAGTGTTTCTTACTCATGCACCCAAATACTGAGGACTCTCCAACCTACCTCACCCTCTCTGCACCTACACCAACTGCCTACAGCTCTACCTGGGCACCTAGACATCGTTCCGCTCTACAGATGTTCTTCACTCAGTTGAAGAAAATAAAAAGGGAAAGGATTTGTATCTGTAATGCTGGTATCATCTGACTTCATTTCTTCCTCTTCACTGATAGTTCACATCCAAATCTTCAGGTAAGTCCTGCAACACCCAGTGTAGCTTTCTGGCATGTCTGTCTTCATTCCTGTTTTGAACACACTAAATCATAATTTGGTGGTCTTATGAACAACTGTCTATTTTTTTCAGTCCATCTCCATTTAAATCTGCTTAAACTCACTTGAAGTGTTCTATTGTCATAATGGACACACAGTATCGCTAGTTTTCATATCAGAATGTGTGAAAACCATAAAAGCAACAATACTAGTTAACACACATAGATGTGTAGTACACTGTGCATTTTCTGTTTTTAAAAAAAACACTAGACAATAAGGTTGCAAGGTCTCCTACATTTGAAAAATATGTTAAAAATCCACAGAATCAATCCACTGAATGCTTAAAAACTCAGTGCTCCATAGATACCTGTGAGACATATCTTCCTAAATCAATATACAAGTCAGTGTAAAACGTTTACATTTATTTATGTGAACAGTTTAAAGGAACAACAGATAGTCAGTTTAATTCCATTTTACTTAACCACACAGTTAGATCATCATCACCATGTTCAGAGTAACTTTATTTAGCTTCTTAAATCCCTTCTCAAACAGTCTCTCTTTGCCACCCTGAAAAATGAATTCCAGAGAAGAGCAAACTGTTCTTCCTTTTGGTTAATGAATAGACACTCGCTAATGCCTTGTCAGTCCCTTTAAGGTGGCCTCCTTGAATGACCGGACCACTGCTTCACAGTCAAGCGCAGCAAGTATATGCAAGTACAAATTCTTATTTTAACCTGTGCTTCACCCTATATATGGAAGGGATGAGGCTATTCAGAAGAGCACCCATTCTCACGGGACTAATGTGATGATGATCACACATGACAAGCTGTCATACTTGATAATAAGTCACCCGGAAAATGGAAGGAAGAGAAATTCCATTGCTGCCAGCGTACAAAAGAGCTGTTTAGATAATCAGTGCTGCAGTCAATGGTTTCCATCTCGTAACACCCACAACTTTGCAGCAGCTGCTGATTCCAATAGCACCTGACTATTCAGTCGTGCCAAAACATCAAAAACCTACCCCTCCCGGACCAGTGACTTTGCACTGTTTATTCCCCTAATTATCAATGGACTTCAGCTTTCTGCATCTCCTGTATGTTGACCCCTACTAACAAAAATTGCACCCAATGCTGGAGAACAGTGTATTCCAATAGCAAAGGTCCTAAGCGAGCGGTATCTTTTCCTCCTTTAGACAACTTCCAATGCAGTTTGCAAATAGGTAGAATAAAACAGTAAAAATAGCTTCTAGTAGATGAGAACATATTTTAGTTGTTTAATAATGCAAATGGTCACACCAGAAATGGTACCTGTAAGATCCATAAACATTGAATGCTTTCCTGTGCTGAAAAAATGGGTTTGCCTATTACGGGCTTTTGGTAAACTGACTCTGAAAGGCCTCTTCCCAACCCAAAGACACAACAAACCTCTGTTACACAGTCTTACACAAAGAAGTTAGTGCATTCTACTTTCTATTTATAGAATAAATGTTCCCTTTTGCACAAGCATGTTCTTGTTAAGATTTTGTTTTTCAGGTATTTGGAGGTAACCTGCAAAGTAGGGGAAAATGTATTCTAAAAGTTCATCAAGCACTGCATCACTGACAATCAGACAGTGCTATAAATACTAAATAAATGTAGTACTTCAGTAAAAGTCTACCGATAAGGCCATTCCAGAAGTTTAGTAACAACACAAAACTAACCTGTTCCCCAGGTTTGATCCCAGGAGGAAGAGAGATGGGAAGTCATTCATCAGAGCTAGAGAGCCTGCACATCTGATTCTACAGTGTTTGTGTCAAACTACAGCTAACAAGAGACAACAGCAACTATTAGGAGAGACTGAAAAGGTATTATGTCTTCTTAGTTCATGTGAATGCAGGGTCAATGAAAAAGAAAGCCTTTGATGTCACAGATTGCTCCCAAATTTTTGTTTTCATGCTTGTAATTTTAATTTACCAATATCTCTGTTTTCAAATTCTCCTACGTTTCTATATTACTTTCTGTATAGTTAACATTGACTTAAAAATTTACTTTCAGCATCATTCTAGTATCTCTTTAACATCTCAGATTTTTTAAAACAGTGAGAAAAAGTAAGAGTCTAAAATTTATGCAAGCACTGAGAAGTGACAAAAACATAAGAAATCTCTTTACAAATGTGTTCATCTGTTTCCTTTAATGAAAAGTATATCCATTACCCCAGTAAACTCCAGAACACAGACAGCCATACACAGATGGAACCCTTGATGTTAAAAAAAGCTCTTTATAAACCGTAAGAAGGCTCATCTTAAAAGAAACTAAAAAAGTCCAAAATATTAAGAACTAAAAAGAGACAAGACATTGCCAACCAGCAGTCCATTATTTTGTGGGCAGAGAGGAGGCTTAATTAAGTGGGAATTCACATTCCTGGAGGGTCCACATCTTTCTTCTCCAAGTCACACCCCAAGAGCTCCCTTTCCTTGCCTCGGTTCAGGAAATAGCTCCCCCACTACCATGAACTGGATTGGTCTGACGTACACAGACTGAGACTTTTTAGCCAAACTAGGTATGTTTTGCCCTAAGAGGAAAGTTTCTAAGGAACAAGTTGCTCATCTAAGCTAAAAACACCTCAGAAACTTCTTCATTATCTACAGACCAACAATAGGTACTATGAAGGGTAAGTGAAGATACAGGGATGGAGTACAAAGAAAACCAAGATACTCTGCAAGAGCCACTCCAACAGCCACCTGATGACAGAAAATCTTGCAACAGCAGGTAACCCACCCATGACAGTCAAAACCATATAAAAGAGGTACCATTGTTAGATTTGGGATGGTCATTAAGGAGCCTTGAGCTCACCCACAATGCACAAAACCTGACCATCTCTGCCCATCTATAAATGTGTTTCCTGAGATGTAAGAGTTCACTTCTAACCGAAGCAAGTAAACAAATAAACATAAAACCCATTCTCAACACTGCTCAGCTGTAAGAAATGTGTGGGAAATCACTAAAATGGCTTGATTGTTGGAGATATACAGCACTTCATACAGCAATTCCAAAACAGATAATAAATGGTCAAAAGAACATTGTGCACAATAATTGGATTAAAGTACTGTGGATAGCATGCACCTCAGGGAAACTGTAAAACTGTCAAAACCTCGTTCACCTCCTGAGTATTCTATGCCACCATGCAGTAGTGGCATTGATCATAACTCTTCCAGACGCTACGTGAGTCAAGGGATTAAGATTTCTCATTCTGTCAAGGAAAACACAGGAAAACTACTTTCCTTCAGAATCTTCGTTACAGCCACAGGCTCATGGGATCAACAGGGTCAAACCATGGGGAAGTAGATTAAAAACCAGAAATACATTAAAAATTACTCCTTGATGAAACATAAAGAAGCATTTGTAATACAAATATATTGAACCACAAAAAAAAAAAAGTACTTTGACTCACTTAAAAAGTAAGTAGCACTAACAACTGCAGCAGACTGGGAGCTTCTGTAATGAGGGTGAACTTCAGGGGGGAATTTTCTGTGTATGAACCAGTAGTTATAGATACTACAAGAGTTCTGAAAAAATACTAAAGCATCTCTCCACAATCTAATAAACAGATAACTGAGAGCTTCCACACACATTTTAAATAATTGTACTCATCTGTTGCCTCAAACCACATGAACTTACACAGATGATATCTTATCATGTGTGTTTTATCAGATTTATCCGAGCAATTTGTATTATTCATCTACCTGAAAACCTACCAAAAAAGTAACAGATTTACCAATAACAGGCTTTGCATTAAATAAACTAAATAAAGTGCTATGCAGAATCACTATTCTGCCAAAACTGCAGTAGAAGTAATCTCTCAAACTACTGCCCAGTTAAATTTGCCAGATTTTCCTCCGGAGACACTGAAATCCACTACAGAATGCTATAGAGCTGTAATGTCAAAAGATTGGTTTGTCCAATAAAACTGTCTTTGCTTCAAGAGCCTGGAATACTGTGGATGGTTCTCTTTTCAGTCCCTGCACCGAAGAGCAGCTATCTAAATAAAACTTTCGACGGAGTAATCAGATGTTAACTTAAAGATCAGCCTTCTTTGCTTGAAGTGTTTTTAGCTCTTGCAATTAAAGCCATCTTTCTTGCAACAAAATCAAGACCAACCAAGAGATCCAAAAAGGAAATACAGTGAGGTAGTTTTCTATGTAATTTGTCTGAGTTTTCTCTTTACTAAATAAAATCCCTCCAGCCATCACTCTGGTAAAGCATATTATGTCTGCAAAAAATGAGAAGTTTTAACATGAAATCTAACAAATATCTTAAAGATTTACTCTTATCTGAGTTTTTGGAACAAAAAGACATACATCAGAAAAAAACCTCTCTAGTACTAAATGCAGGAAAACACGTTTGGGGGAGATGACTGTAGGAGGAAAGGGAGGGGAATGGACAAAAGCATTCAGTTTCTCCTACCAGTTCTAGCAGAGATAAAATAGTACCACTCATATTGGGAAAGATTGCTTTTTTGGTTGTTTTTTTTGAGCTATCAGATGCATTTTCTAGTTTAACTGGAGTGTTGAAACTTCACTGAAATCTGGAAGACTGCTGTAGGAGAAAACTCAAGAGAGGTACAGAAATACTAACTACACCTAATGTGCCTTATTTCCCTATGTTCTGTATACACATAGTGGAAAGAGAGAAGGTCCTCCAGCAAGTGATACAAGGTGGCTGTAGTTAGGATCGTGCTCTGAACTGCCCTCTAGAGGAGTCCCTCACACTCCAATACTGAAGGAGACAGAAGAGGTTAACACAGTGAGGACAAAGCCAGCCTTTCTGGATACTCCCCTTATATTGTAATATGATACAGAAATCAGACAAAGAGTAAGGACTTATTTGGATCTGAGAAAAAGATATGAAGGGAAAGTACCATATACCAGAGTCAATACCTCATATGAAACACATAGAGAAGCATTCTGCAAATAAAATAGAAACAGGCAATTGCCAAACATCACTGCTTCAGTTGTTTCCCATGAAAGGTCTGTCAGCACAATAACCAAATTAAAGCAAAATAAGATTAAGTGACAGGTGCTTTGTATCAGAATCCTCTCAATTCACAAATCAACAGCGTTCAGCCATAGAGAATAGAAAGACTACTGACCAGCGTTTTAAAGTACCACAAAAATCACCAATGAAAGGAACTTGGGATCAGTCAAGATATCGTACTAACGGTTGATGACAGTGCTTGAAAAACACAGACAAGCACGATGTAACGTCATGCTATTATTACCCCTCATATGTCTTCCTTACCAAAACCCAGAAGTTTCCTCCTCATGACGGGATTCTACACAATAACTATTCGTTTTCATTTACTGCTTTCACGTCTCTTTTGTTCTAACCAGGTTTCTCAGATTACGCTTCTTACTGTAATACCCAGCTCCCTTCCAGCAGTGCATTAGGCAGTGCAGGTAATATCCATTACGGGCTGCTGCCTCTCTCGCTGTCTCCCTAGGGGAGAATATAGAGCATATAGAGCAGAGTGCTTTGGTACAGCTCTCCGCAAGTAGGCATCAGCCACGTGCCAGACAACAGGGAGATACAGACTGTATATATAAACTACTTAATATTCAAAGAAGATGCATACAGTGCTTCAAGATAAACACATGGCTGTTACCACACATACCCTGGCAGTGCAGCTGAAACAACTGTTCAGTTAGAAGCAATGAGAGAAGAAGTAGGAGAAAGGATTTTTAAAAAGTAACTGTCAGACAAACGAAAGCTGTTGGAAGCCTGGAAAGCAGAAAAGCAACAGGAGAAGTGAGTTAGGAAAGAATGAAACAAATCCTGGAACAGAAGGATGAAGTGTTTGCACTTAGTTCAATTACAGCCTGAAGTCCATCCAAGGCATTACAAAACAGAGTGAGAAACAGCATGGCAGATTAAAAGTAAGGGAAAACTGTTTTACCCAGAGACTTTGATCAGAAAGCAGTAAAAACACTGAGAGAGAGATCTAATTACAGTGAAGGATGATCAGGAGAGGAGAAATTTGTGGTCACTGTCTGGTTTTGGGATCGAGGGTGGGGAAATGTAGGATAATTTCCTGTTTAGAAGGGAAGGTTTAGAGAACAAGGATGAAAGGACAGATTTGGAAAGTATCAATGCTTTAGAGTATTTTAATAGCAAATCCAACTACAGCCTGCTGCCACACAAGCTAACATATCTAAATAATATCTGAAAAATAGACTCAACAGTTATCTTTATTCAGGAGCTTAAAAAGTCCTCTTAACTGACTACAAAATTTTTATTTAAGCATTTGTAGCTTCCTCTTTATAAAGTTTTAATACTGCTCTTTAATTCAAATATTTCTTAGAGGTTTCAGTAATAAGAATCAGTTGAAAGGTTTCCCCTCAATCTGCAAATATTTCAAAGGTAACTACAGCCAAATTCTTAAAAAAAGCTTCAAGACTAATAGTTTCCTTTCTGAATCTTGCATTTACAGAACAAAGGAGACTCTTCCACATTGTAGCTTTATATGTACTTGATATATTTCCAGTTATAGCCCAGTTATCCCAGATGGGATATTCAGAATGAGACGTTATTGCTAAAATAAGCACATTTTCCAGCAAAGGGTTTTATGAAACAGCATCTTGGCACTATCGTGCCTCTCCTTGCACGGACCACAGATGCAGTCAAAGTGGAAGTAACAGACATACCTTAAATATACTAAGATTAATTTTATAAACGATACATAATATAACCAGCATATGCTATATGCTTTAGTGCCAAACTGATAAAATAATTTCTGTCATAACTTTGATGCTATCTTTTCTTTTCAGGAATTTCTCACTTCATGACAGGCAAGTTCAGTAAACGACAGAGTATATTCTTAAATGCTTGTTCAAAAAAAAAGATTCTGAAGACTTTTTTTTTTTTTTTTAATACGCCTTTCATCAGAGTAAGTTCTCAATCACAGGAACCAGTAGTGACTGAAACGTCATTAAGAAGTGACAAGCCACCAAAACAATCCTGACAAACAACATTTTTTAAGTGCTTGTTACCACAAAATAAAGTTTTACTACCTAGGTTTATGTGAAACACAATCTATCAAATTTCTTTTATTCTGTCTCCTGTTCATTTACTTAACCTCCTATATGCATAAACCTGTTCTGGAAAAAACATCTGAACTCTGACTCCATGCAGTCCTTGACTTCTTAAAAATAAATAACTAAATAAATAGATGCAGCGTAGGCCAGGTTAAGCCTCGCATCTCTGCACTACCACTGACTGACAACAACAGAAGCATTAACGTAATAGGGCAAAACTATTTAGCACTTGAGATTGCTCAAGTCATCGCTCAGAGTTTATGCTGGTAACCACCACCTCACCCCTGCTTACTTCCACTTGCCTCCCAAAAAAAAGCAAGCATGGGCTCAAATTCTCAAGATGGCTCAACAAAGATAATATATATCCATCCCTCTTAACCTCAAGACAGGTTACTAAAACCACTTATTTGCTTCATAAACACCAATCGGCCCTGGCATAGCTCAAATTAAAACAGTAATCTAAATACAAACAGCTTTGTTTCCATCAGCACCTCTTCCCATTATTTTAAATGAATAAAATAAGAGATGCATTACACTAAACATCAGGCTAACATTCTGCATCCATGCACAAACAGCTAAAGAACTAATTGCAAATATAGTTGCATATGTAAATAGGTGCAGATGAATATGCAAATATTACCTTGAGTTGAAGGAGGAGGATGCTCCTGTGGCTTCTCTTGTGATAAAAGTCCCAGGTAGCTGAGAACTACGTATTTTGTTTCATAGTGAAATCCTACAGGCACAGCAGTAGAGGACGCCATCGGGTTGGCTTGCAACGTGGCAGTGCTCTTACAGGGCACGTAGGGTTTTCTCTGGGTAACTGAGGAAGACTGTAAGGAAAGAATAGTGTGTTTTGTTTATTTTTTTATAAGGCTGCAATAGGTCATGAACTCATACATAACAAGGAATTATGTAACAATCGTGAAGTAATATCCAGGTTTTTGCCCTGATATCCTATGCATTTTTATTTTAATAAGAACCATACAGAGTAAAACCAACTGCCCCCCAAGTCCAGTGCCCTGCCTGCCTGCTGCCAGTAGCAGCATTTCTCGCTCCTGCTTGGCATACGCACCCTCACATGAAAGTAGACTGAACAGTTCCTCACCATGTGTCTGCCTCCTAATGCCTCCCAATTCAACCACACACAAAAATACACATGTATTCAAGCGAAGAGGTTTTGAGGGATTCTGAAGACTTAGTTAACTACAATTTGAGGTAAAAAGACAAGTTCTGAGGACTCTCTCTTCCCCTAAGCCTCCGATGAGTATTTTCCCAATTCTCTGCTTTCTCAGATTCTCTATTATGATGCTTAAAAATTTTAAGGCAGGAAAAGTGACCACAATTGCCTCGAATTCATTTTCCTGTTCCAACAGCAATGGAAAACATACGGTCAACAGAGGAAATGCCACATTCATTGTAGGGATTGGAAGAACAGATGGTTGCGTGTCCTGGATTTCTCACTCAGACGGTGATACTTATAAAACAGAAATCCACACCTAACAGCAACATTTGGCCAAACATTTTACTTTGTTTTCTTGCTTTTTTCAAACATCCAAATAAGAAGTTTTTGCAATAATGAAAAACTAAGGCAGAGAGAAATTAAAAACAGCCATAAAGGACAAGGGGAAAAAACCCCATATTTCAGAAGGCAACATGGAAGTGGGGAAAAAGCCAGACAACAGATTGAAAGGAAGTTTCCGATTAATCAACATCTTCTAGCTCTTTATATTAGGAACAGTCTGTATAACTACTTCCAACGCACAATCTACTCGATGAATCAAATAACAATATTTAGGGCTTTAAGATAAACTCTCAAAATTAAGTTCTCCATCACTTCAAAGAGTCATCCCCAAACAAGTAGTAGTCCACTAGGCATGTAGAAAAGTTCATGTTACAGAAGCTACTTAACAGAGACCAAAAGGGATAGACAATTTAGTAGTGTGCGAGTGCAGTTACATTTAGAATAAATATTTAAACCAAGTTTAAAGCTTAAAGGAGTTTGAATGAGAAAAATGCTATATACAGGAGTTGGAACATCTCAAGAGGATTGCTGCTTACAGTGGAAATGCCTTGAGACTGAGAGAGAGAACCAGGTTCCCAAACCAAAGCACAATCTGCAAATGAAGCCTCAAGGTTAAGAATAATAATAATAAACAGAGTAAGCAAAAGAAAAGCATAGATTTGTCTAGCTATGGAAGATGTCTGGGCTAACTTCTAACCTTCCTCCTCCCTGGAAAGGAATTCAGATTAATAGCAGTACAACTGGTTACTGAGGATAAACAGAACCATAACTGTGCTGTGGCATGGTTACTGTGTAAGTAGGCAGCTTGGCAAAGAAAAAATTATCCGTCAAACTAAAAGCTGCAAAAGGAAAAGAGTTGGTGTAAAATTGGCTAAGCGTTCTTTTGTTAATCTTTAGCAACTCTAGTTTGTGAAACTCATTCAGTATTGAAAAGAGGAGAGGACTCTTTCATGAAGACTATATTCTGGAAGCTCTGCCTCTTGCTATGTATTTCACAATGCCTGAAATCCTTTACCAGAAAGATACGGCTACGGCTTGAACCGAAGTAGTGATTTATATAGCAAGGAACCAATGTCAAAACTTTGAGCCAACACTCATCCCTCTTCCCTTGGAACAGTAATCCTACATCTATGTTGCCTCTTCCATCCCAGAGTGCTCTACAGAGGATAAGCACAGCTTTTGCACAATACACAGTTACCCTTCAGCCACTTCCATAAAACTGAGACTTTCATAAAGCAGGGAGATTTGGAAAAAATAACTGCTCAGAAGACTTTAGGATCCTTTAACAAGGCTTTTCAGACCAGATCCCCAGATGCCATCACCACATCACATGTTCACATCACCAGGTGTGAAAGATGCCATTCACCAAAAAGCAAAAGCTCCCCAGCATGTTTCAGTTCTGGTTTGTTCATTAGAGATCCACAGTCCTGAAACCAACACGCTTCTTGCAACGCTCACACGGTGAATGGGAGCCCTTCCAGACAACCTGAACTGATCTGTCCCGAAAGAATCAGTATGATGGATGGTCCAGAGACATCCAGACACTACGCTGTGGATCAAAGAACAAGTCTGAATATGTAACAAAGATTCTTCTTCAGAATATAATTCCAAATCAACACAGAAAACGAAAGAAAAAAACCAGTCGATCAAAACAAGCATGAGACTCCATACCAGCACAGTGATCCATGTGTGACAGCGAGGCCTAATTCACGAAAATTTCAGTATGCTTAGCTCAGCACCTCTGGAGGGAGGAGGAAAAAAAACAAAGAGAGAGAGAGAGAATCAGACCACAGCTTATTTAAATAGTGGTTAATGTTTCCCTGGGAAAAGAATGAAGGAAAAAAGCTTTGGATGAAAAAAAGTAATCACTTTGGTCGATACATTCTGAGAGGTAGTTTTATACCAAAATGAGAAGGGAGACTTAAGAACTTGAATGGAAGAAATATCTTCAGCTTCACATAAAAGAATGTCAGACTGGAAACAGACTTCAGAATCACTGGTCCTCCTTTGAGAGAAGCCCACAGCACAGCAACTGAATTACTCATTTTGAATTGTAAATGACTGGTTTTGTTTACAGAAAGAAATAGAGAAATATTGACTCAGATACTGCAAATACCTCAGAAAAGGCCATTTTTCAGGAATGAATGGGATTAAAAAAGGACATGCAGCTTGAGAGACCAGATCAGAGGAAGGAGAGCTTTCCACTACGGGACCAAAATGGAAGAGAGTCTAGAAACCGTTTAAGAAAATAAGACAAAGGCTTGTATGGGAGATGTAATGGAGCAGAGGAAATAAGGCATTATACAGACTATGTAAGCCTCAAAGCAAGAGCAAGAGGGTTACTTCTGGTGTAACAGATTCACTGCAAGAATATTGCCTTTTAAAAAGCTAAAGAGATCAAAATTATTACCAATTACTCCCTACAATAAAATTCACCCTTCTTAATCACCCTTGGGAGAATAAAAGGCTACACCTGTTGAAGCTTAGTTAGCTTGTTACTCCTCTGACCCTACTGTCACTTGTCTCATGTGGGCTGAGCTGCTCAACTGACCTGAGAACAGGAGTTCCAGTCAGACTGACATTTCCTCCTGCAATCTGTCACATCCTAATCCACAGAAGAGTTATACGTTAGATAACGGGCAACGCAAATCTACCAATGAATACAGTGAATATAATCCCCTAGCAATGAGGCTCTGCTATGTTTTAGTCCTTACCCGCAAAATCCTAGCTGCATCAAGCTACGTTTACCGTGCATCATTCAAAAGACAAAATGCAACAGCATTACAATACTGCCCGTAAGAACAGTTCACCAGCTGCCACCAAGATCTACTGCACATCTATTCGACTGTTGCGGGTCAGAGACTTGCCTTTTGCATTTAGAGCTGTAGCCTTATAAAGTATTTTGCTGCATGTTTATAAACAAAACAGTAGGTGATCAATATCGCTACCAATTTCTAATGCACTAAAAACACAGGTCCAGAAACAATAGCACAGACACAGACTGACTTCTTTTTACAAGTAACACCGCCACCGTGACCGTAGTCAAGTCCCATCGAAAACAGAGTCAATCTAGGGCTGGATGCAGTTCCCAGCTACAGCCCAGGTTACCAAGCCTCACTTACCAGCTACAAAGTTAATCATCCTAGACCACTGCTCTAGCAGAATGCTTCCTGCTGCTGGAGAATTATTTCAAAGCACACGCAGTCTCAGTCAGCAAGCGTTCACCCAAGCACGGACAGGGAGATTTAGCGAGGCAACAAAACGGCAGCTGCGGAGTTCAAATCATTTTTAGGGCAGTGTGCCACCGATACATTCACAGGTTTGGGTCATCCTCCTGATACCAATCTCTGCAACAGGCAAACACTCTTAGTTCACTCTAATCTACAGCCTTAGATTTATACAGTGCTCTTCATCCAAATGTACCAAATTTCAAGGATTTGCAAGTCTACAAAACCACACCCCATACCAACAAGATGGAAAATATTCAAGTGCTCTGCAACCTTACCAGAAGGCTTGTGTGGGGATTTTGGATGAGACTTGCATGTGTGGACTAGTTTAACCTCGCAGCAGTTTGTCTCTGAAAACACTTCACGTAACAGGTAGGACTTTCCAAAGCACCCGACTGCGATCAAGTTGGAAGATAAATTCTTCAGAGTACTTTTCCAACAATGTATGATGGTATGACTAGAAGATTGTTTTTAATAAACTGAGAACTACTGAGTTCAAATATGTCAGTTCTACTGGAAATTAATCAATATTGCATCCATTACTGATCCTCTAGTGGCACTTAAAAGACAGAAATACTGGAAAATATAATAGTCATTTATCTGGGCAGTAGTTTTAGCTGACCTTAGAGGGAAATGTAATTAAGTAAGCATTCAAGGCAAACGATTTAATTTTTCTTTTAGGAAGAAAAACAAAAACTACATGACATCTACTATAAAGGTTCTCAACCTTTTCCAGCTTTAAACCAGCTTACCACAATATTAAATCATTACAAACCCAGCTTTCATTAACAAGTTCTCATTCACTTTTTTAATTTGCCGAGCGTTATTTGGATTCGAAAGCGAACAAGAGGGCAGGCAGGTAAGGCAGAAGCCCTGGGCTCGCTCTAAGTTTCAGCGGTGCCAGACAAACGCACAGCCGGAGCGGACAAGCAGCCTACGAGAGCGCAGCGTAAGCTACTCAGTTACTACGGCGATGAATGAGATATTTGTATCTGGGCAGAAACGGCAAGGAGCAAAGAGCCGGGATGAGTCAGCCGGCGGGGTCCGTGCGGGAGCC
>NW_009209950.1:0-262 GCF_000690835.1 Fulmarus glacialis
CGCTGCGGTGGCTTTGCATACCGAAACCGCAGCGCCGGGTGGCGACCGGGGCGCTGTTGAGGAAAGGGCCGGTTCCCCTTTCTTCTACCGGGTGACTGGGGCTTCGTGTTCTTCCTGCGGGGCCCTGCGGCGGGGGGGCGGGGGGTGCTGGGGCCCCCGCCACGGCACACTAGCGCAGGGCTGAAGCGCAGCGGACTGAAGGTTGAAGCAATCGCGCCTCCTGTTTTAAACACCTCCTTTTTAACGGCCCCCCAAGCAAAAA
>NW_009209950.1:282-6405 GCF_000690835.1 Fulmarus glacialis
ACGTTGAAAACATAATTTGACGATCTTGCCTGTTCCTGTAGCGTGTTCACAGCAGAACGGGGTGCATCCGAAGTGCTCTGCTGGTGCCGTCTCTGGTGTCGGGACTGGAAGAGGGGCTGTAGGCCGAGTTCATCTAAACACGTATGCGATGGCTGCTGAGATAAACCAACGTGAAACCTCTTCAGAGGGCAGGTGGGGAAAGGGTCCTCTGCCCCCAACTTTGTGGAAGGAGAAGACTTTTAGCAGCCTTTGCAAACTGCATTAGGCCAAGCGTGCTGCCAGAGCGCGAGTGGTTTCATATTGTGTTACCTATTTGAGCCTGCACTTTCTTTCAGTTTATGATGAGATTTATTAACATTAAAATATTATCATTGTCAATACAACTTCACACAAAACTAACACAGCCTGTTATGTTTGCTTATCACTGTTTGCACTGATGGGTCATGTACCTGTGCTGTGCGCATGGCAGGATGCCAGTGCTTCAGATACCCATTATCAGTTCAGTTTAGTCCTTTTCTCATTGCTATTATGCCTAGACCTGTGTTTTAGCTACCCTGACAATGCAAGCTTTTCATAAAAAGTGCAAGCAAACTATCAGAAATAGGAAGTGGACGCTAGTCCCAACCCTAGCTTCCAGATAAAGCTGCTGTTGGTATAAGTGGAGTGGGTGGTGGCTGATTGGCCTCTGTAGTTTCAAGAACACCTATTAATAAAGTGTTTAAAATCAAAAGTCTTGGGCTTTTTTAAATTCCAAAGATCCCTGTTCATTAACACGGGCCAAAAGGATAAACATCGTGTTTCAAGAGGGGATAATCCCACAAAGTCAGCATGAGCAGCTGCAAGTCCTAAGCAGTGTTTCTGAAAAAAATACTTACAGGAGGTGGGCAAAGAGGTTTTTAGAAAGGATCCATGAGGTCTGTACAGCCTCACCATGAACTGAGGCCAACTGGCTCTCAGTATGAGAGCCAATTTTTCACTTTTTAATAGCAGGAAAACCGGAAGTTAATACCAGAAATTAGAAGTGCACTCTTTTAACTAAGTCTTGGAAATTGGCTGTTTCATAATGATGTTATATATCTTGCAAAACAAAAGAAAAACAGAAAAATGTACAATTCTTACTACATGCCTGACCTTTGGAAAATAAAACTATGGTTGTTCATACAGAATCAAAGCACAGTAAACCACATACATGCAAATACAGTAATTATCACCACTGCACAAATATCAGGCTTGTCAAGCCATATAATTGTGGAAGATGAACAGATGATCTTTTAATACTTAATGCTTAACTCCAACAAAAAAAAAAAAAAAAAAGAAAATACTTACTCCACAAAAGATAGTCTCCACGTGTGAAATATCAATTGGAAAAAACATAGCCATTCTGTTCACAGCTTTTACTAACTTTTCATATTAGAATATGTAACGGCAGCTCAGGTCTTTGTAATCCCTGTCTGCTTTGCTTTCTTATAGGTCAACACCTGGCACACAATGCTAAGGTTTTAGAAGCATCACATTCAAATCAAGAATTCTTTATGCACTTCTAATCAAGTCCTTCAGCCTTGAAATAAATCAAAATGACTAAAAGAAAGATATTTTTCTGATGGATCTTAATAAGTAACTTCTCCTACCTGCAGCATTTCCTCCAAAGCAAGCACCAAGTTTATTTTTACAGCTGAATTCCAAAATAACGGGTCAGTGAGGGGAAGAGAGTGTTTGCTACAACTGGGGATTTCATATTGTTTTTCACTAATGATAGGTTTCTTTGAGAATTATTCCAGTTGTTGAGTACAGTGGCTGTTTGAGAGTTTTGGTAAACTACGCTTATTATGTTTTATTCTATTTAAAAAGAAGAAGGAAGATACTAAGAAAAGATGCTGGCTTTAGAAAAATGGGGAAGGAACCTTAATTTTTCCAAGGTAAATTTCTGCTATTACCTTCTGAGTGAGTCATCTATCCCCCCCCCCACGGGGTATACTTCACTTTCTGGGTTCTTAAAATAGATTTTTGTAATGGGTTTGTTCCCTCATCAGACACTTTCCTTCTGTAGCAGCCTCAAAAGGGCTTAAATTCTTCTAGTTACTGCTTGATTGTCTCATTTCATATCACACGTATCTTTGACTGAGAAGAATGTTGAAGCATTAGGTTTTTCTTCAAAAAGAAATTTCAGCATGCAGATTTGAACAGGAAGGCTGAAAAATACAGGCTCATGCTTCTGATCACAGTAGCAATTGCTAACTGTAATTATTAACTCCTCTAGTTATAAATAGTAGAGTTGATAGGAAACACATTTTGGGCCAAGCAGAATGAGGGACAGCTCTTTTAAAGTTTTAGTATTCAGTACTTACTAGTTTGAAAGGTGGATGAAGAAATTGGCTGAGGAAGGGAAGGTTAGCCTATAATATGGACACTAACTTTATTGAAGTGTCAGGAAAGAAGGAGTAAGGGATACTGGCAGGCAGTGTTTTTGCTTGTGTACTGTAGCTGGTTTGTTTCTTGTGTGCATATGATGTGTAACTTGAGTTTGCATTAACACTTGCATAATCTTGTATTATGCTTGGGTTTGGGTGGTAGAGTTTTTAATGTTGCAATTTGGTATTCTAAACACTGATAACTTCCATTTATGATTTAATGAATTACTTCTATTGATTTTATTAACACTTCTGTTGTTATGGTCGCTGTTCAACGTCTAAAACTTGTTGTTAAAAGATAACACTTTTTTGCTTTGATCTCTTAAAACCTTGGTAGAAAACATCTGGTCTTTGACTTCACTGCTTAAAAAATGTAATTTCACTTTAAAATAAGGTGGTTGATAAACTGATGAATGTCTTGTCTCTGTGTAGCTATCTGAAATAATTTCCATGTGAGAGGATAGCATGGACTCCTTATACTGACTTTAAAACCTCCTCCTATCCAGGGCTTTTACAAAGAGAGTACTAACTATTAAATTACCTTTTCAGGAAATAAAAGTGCAGCTTTTGTTAACGTGGTCTGTACTCCACTGTGTAGGAAAGCTGTAATCCTCTGCTACACCTGCCCTGCCCTCTGGTGGTCACACACGCAATGGCCGGCCGAGAGGCTGTTCTTAAATGAACTGGAAGGTTGCCGCTGAGAAATCTTGCCTCCATCTGCTACCAAAAAAAAAAAAAAAGGTCTATGTTTGCTCACTTTTAGTGGTTGACAGAGAAGGTGCAAAAGATTTAGAGTTTTCCCCACTGTGTTTCAACTACAGTTTTGCAGTCCTGTGGTAGCAGCAGCGACGTGTGTCTTGGACATTAAAGTAAAATAGTAGGATTGATGACATTGCATGTTACATGGTGCTTTCTTCTTCTCATCATATTTTGGAGATGTCCTCTCATATAGATGAAAAGAAGGTCAAAGATTTGTTTTTCTGAATGCCAGCTTGCCATTTTCATCTGTGATATTTTTAGATGCATTGAACTTTGCACAAATAGAGTAGCTGTACTATTTAATCCCAAAAGTTTTGCATTCCAGTGTGTTTTCATTTTGGAAATTCTTGGTTATGCTTCTGTAATCTTAGTAGGAACAGAGATGGAGAAGTTTCTTTTTCCTATTTAAAAAAATGTTTTGAATGTCTCACTAAAGCTTTTCTGCATTTCTCCCTCTCCCACATGATTTGCACTTTATCAATCCATTTATTTTCCTTCCAGTTAAGGATACAGAAATCAGTAAAGCTCAAAATGCCCTGAAGGATCTAATCTGAATTTATTACTGTTTCATTTTGAAGCAAATCTGATACACATCTTGCAGAGATGCAATCTTGTTTTATAACCCACTGAGGTTTTGTAAGTATAGACTATGAATCTGATCCTGCGAGCTAGTAGTAACGTAAATAGATGTTATGTAATGGTTCACGAAGTCACCAGGAAGCATCAGGTTCTTATTAGGAAGCTGCTGAGGGAAAGACTTGTATAATACCACTGGGTTTTTTTCCCAAGAAAATGGGAAATCTTGATTTTTTTTTTTTCTGTCACACTTAGTAAGTGTGACTTCTCATGAAGTATGTTGTAATTTTTTAAAGTGATGTGTGCACTGAACATTCAATATGCAAAATTCACCCAGAAAAGTAATCTGAAACTTCTGCTGAAATTGCAGCTGAATTGGGCTGCCAAATGGGGGCTTATGCTCAGACATATGCAGGGCTGAAATCACAAGATACAGGGTGGAATATTTGAATTAGAACTACTAGAAATTACTTGCATGAGAGAAATGAAACCTAAAACAGAAATCTGTATTATGAATAAGAAAGCTTTTTTTTTCCCTCAGCTTGTGGAGCCAAAGCTTGAAAAGCGGGTAAATATTCCAGGTTTACCTCATCAATGAAGAAATGATAGGCAATTGCAGGCCTACCCACTTGCAAAATATAAGTTTAGTTCTACAGTGTTAAAAGGTGTGTGAATGTCTGCGTGTTTATATAGATGCTTATATTTTAACGAAATGTGTATTGAATTCTATATATTTATCAGTATATTGGAAAGTTTATAAACTTGAAAGACAGTGGAACAAAGAAAACTTCCATTTCCTTTTTGTCCAAGTACCATGATCCAGTGGTCCAATTATGAACAATTTTTAATAAAAATGAGGAGGGGAGAGTATAGATATCTCTCATTTATGCATCCTGAGTCCATTGAGATTCTCACGGCAGAAGTCATGCTTTGCAAGTTCTTCTGTAGAAGATTTGTATAGAGCTCTCTCCTGAGAGAGATGTAGATAACATCAGGATTAGGGCTTTTGTTTTTATAAGCAATAGCAATTAAATATCTTCATCCAATAGCTGCTTTCTTTACAGAAAAGCACTTTGAGTGGAAATGCACCACAGAGGTTGGAAATTCATTCCTTTTCCCATGCAGGTTCCTTTTCCTATTGTCCTATTGATAAGGATAAGAAAGAACAAGAGGTACAGTACGATTTAGTTCCTAAAACTAATAACGACCAATGAATTATGTGCAGTGAATTGGCAAGGATGTTTGGCATCCTAAGTATGCAGCTGCAATAGCGTAAGCTTTAGAAGAGAAATTACTCTCCTCATTTGTTTTATAATCAAAAATATCTTTGCTGAAGTCTTACTGCCTAAGACGACCGCAGATACAGCAGGATAAGGGAAACCTGTGCCTTTGCGAGTACTGTGAGAGATCCCAAACAGGGGTGTTTTGAGCAGGTGTGGCTTATGGAAAACAAATACTTCTAAAATGATCACTTTTTAATTAATCCAGAAGTGTTTTATAAGTCTTGCTTAGTTTATGAAAAATGCACATCATAGCACAGACAAAGTACACAAATGAGACACAAGTGTTCAAGGATTTAAGTTTTGCTTTCTTCATCCGCTGCTCAGAGGGAAGGATTACATAAAGGTGACTCCTCCCCTTGCTCCTAGCCTGGCTAGCAACAAGGGGTCCCTGCTATAGTAATTCCTATAACATACAAGTCAAATCCAGGGTTACAACAATTTAAAGGTATATCCATTATAATCTCCACCCCGGTCCCTTTGGGCCAGGTTACAGGGTTTAACATTGCAATGAACTCCTACCCTTGCCCTGCTCCAGCTTGGACTCATCCACGGACTGCAGTCCCTTAGGGGTGTACCTGCTCCAAATGGAGCGGCACAGACTTATCCACAGCCACAGTCGCTTTGAGGTGCACCTGTTCCAGCATGGCCTTCTCCATGGGCCACAATGCCTTCAGAGATACACCTGCTCCAGCGTGGCCTTAACCACAGTCACAGTCCCTTCAGAAGTAAACCTGCTCCAACATGGTCTTACCCATGGCTGCAGTCCCTCCAGGGGTGTGCCTGCTCTGTCATGGGCTTATCCATGGCCACATGCTTTGAGGTGCTCCAGCATGACCTCATGCACAGCCACTGATGCTTCCAGGTGTACTTGGTTCTTCCCTAATACCTATTTTTATTTCCTGTTTTTGTTATCTGGAACGTTTGCATGACATCAGGATTGCAGAGTTTAAGAGTTCATCTAGTATCTGATTTTTTTCCATCTGCCGTGGTTTAACCCGAGCCTGTGGACTTATTCATGGCTATAGACTCTTCGAGTGTCCTGCTCCCACGTGGACTCATCCGCATGTGACAGTCCCTTCGACTCAAGTTCACACTGG
>NW_009209951.1:0-18319 GCF_000690835.1 Fulmarus glacialis
TAAACCATGACACCAGCCAAAGATGTTATTAGTGTTGAGCAGTCAGCATACATGTATGTAGATAATCAAAAAACTTGAACTGTCAAGTATTTCTTAAGATTAAAGTTGCTGATGCATGGACAGATACTTTATCACAGCTTTAATGCTCCTAAATGAGTACTTGTTAGCTGTAGTGTACTGCAAAAGCCTTAAGTTATACTTTGTATAGGATCAAAAAAAGCTCATCTCTACCTGTATTCTAGATGCACTTCTTTTTAATTCATCTGGATGTTTGACAGGTGTACACTGGGTAACTCTTTATTACTTCAGCACTGTGAACCGGGACCTTAGCCTTGATTAGCTGGAGTAAAGCTGTGCAGAACTCCTTTTTATACGAACTGTAAACCTAGCAGCATGATATCTAAAGGAAAATACCCTTATTTGTGTTTAAACCCAGTAAAACACAGGATGTGGAAAAGCAAGTTGATTGTATTCTTTCTTTTGAAAGATTTGTAATAGAACATACATGATGTCAGCAAATGAGCTTGTCAGCAAATACTACATTCATTGAGGAGGATAACATTATGTATGAAAGCTTTCATACCTGTGCAGAATAAAATTTTTCTGCCAAAACAAAAACCATGTTCATCTACACGTTCATGGCAAATGAGAATACTGGTAGTATGCCTTTCTTTCTCTGAACGTAACCAGCATTTCAGCGAAGAACTGGAATAGCTAAAGTCATGTTAATCTTTTGCCAGAAAATTGAAACAAACATTTTTTCATGCAAAAAGTTGAGATATTTTTTAATAACATTTTTGATGGCCAGTAATATTTTTAAAGCCTTTAATTCTTGGAGGGGATGTGTGTGTGCGTGTATGTAAAATAACTGGAATAAAATGGCTGGTTGTGTTACTTTGTCATCTGTTATTTCTCCATTAACACACAAAAAAAAAAGTTACCATGTTTTCCACTTTTGAAACTGCAGTGGTAACATGTGTAGTAAATAAACAGATATTCAAACCACTAAATTCCTTGTAATGGTTTTCTCTCTCTCAATGCTAAAAGCACCATGTTTCACTACGTTTCTGAGTTCTTGGAAACTTTCTCAAAGATGCTGCTGTTAAGTAGCGGAGTCCCTCTACAGCTCTTTGGATTGCATTTGGAAATGAACAGATTAAAGAGTTGCTTGTATTAAATCTAAACTTTAGACAAAAATTTATATTGAACCTCTTTTCTGAGTGAGGAGGATCTCTCTTGGCTACTTAAGACAAGAAACTGAGCAGGAACAGTGTAATAATCTCTCACTCCTGCACCACGTGAGGGAAAGATAAGCTGTGAAGGTTGTTTCCTTTGCTTTTCCTTTTTTGCTTTTCCTTTTTTGAACAGGTCCATCCTGGCAAGACAGATGGCAAGCCAGCAGAAGCTGAACAACTTTGCTATGCCAGTAGTGTGGCATGGAGCTGTCCTGGTTTCGGTTGGGATAGAGTTAATTTTCTTTCTGGTAGCTGGTGTGGTGCTGCGTTGTGGATTTGGTATGAGAAGAATGTTGATAACACACTGATGTTTTAGTTGTTGCTAAGTAGTGCTTGCACAGGTCAAGGACTTCTCAGCTTCCCATGCTCTGCTGGGTATGGAAGGGGCTGGGGGGGAGCGTAGCCAGGACAGCTGACCCAGCTGGCCAATGGGGTATTCCATACCACGTGACATCATGTTCAGTATATAAACTAGGAGGCGTGGTCCGGGAAGCAGCGACTGGGGCTTGGGGACTGGCTGGGCATCAGTTGACAGGTGGTGAGCAGTTGCATCGTGTGTCACTTGCTTTGTATATTCTATTGTTGTGTTGTTATTATTACTACTACTGTTTTACTTTGTTTTTATTTCAATTATTAAACTGTTTTTATCTCAACTCACGAGTTTTTTCTCACTTTTGCCCTCCTGATTCTCTCCCCCATCCCACTGGAGCGGGGGAAGTGAGCGAGCGGCTGCGGGGTGTTTAGTTGCTGGCTGGGGTTAAACCACGACAGAGTGGCAGTACGCTACCCAGTTCGGATACCTGCAGCCTGGCAAAGTTGGGGTGGTGGGTAAGAGGAACTTGGGTGGATAGGCTTCATGGGCCTGAATAGCTCCCTTGCACTTCTTGTTCAGGCCTGGTCACGGCTTCATCTCTACTTGCAAAAATCCTAGTAATTGAGGGAATCCTGCTCCCTCCTTGAAAGTAGCCATAGCACCCAGCAGTGCAGGAAGCAAACATCTTAGAGACTCGTCAGACTTTTCACAGTCAGAAGAAAGAGAGTGGTGCCAGTGCAAACCAAGCAATGAAATAAACAGTTCGTAAATCAGATTTAAATTCTTTTAGCATATTTACTACTGTAAATGCACAGAAGAGTCTCATATTAGGTGAAGCTGTATCCAAGATGGAAACGTCATTCAACAAAGGGAAATGAGAAGGTGGTCATTTCAGAAAGTACCACACACGGAGAGGAAATCTGCAGTTTAATGACAGGTAAGAATAGATAGTACAAATTTACAATCAATCAAGCATAATGATTTTTAACACCCAGCTCTGTTTTTCCAGGAATACTATTTATAAAGTACAGAACTGTAAAGGTTTTCTATCTCAGCACTCTCATTAAAAATACCACTTTACACTGACAGCTTTCCGTAATCATTGCAAAGTCCCAGAAGATGTTTTTAATAGAAGCTTTCCTTTACCGAGCAGCCTTTGCTTTGTATCAGCTGTCAGAGAATGACTAAGACCCTTTTGTAAAACAGACATGCCCGATTTTAAACAAACCCACAGCTCAGCAATGCAAGACAACACTGTTGCTGAGGAGAGAAATTATTTTAAATCAGCTTCCTTGTTCCTCCCTAGAATCAACTGCTGTTGATTGAAGCATGCTGTGCCACAAATGCTAAGTCACCATAACTTAAGGATATAAAGTTATGTTTTGATGTTGCAACTATAAACACAACTCCTTTTTTGGTAGTTTTTTCTTTAATGAATACTAAAGCCAACTCTGCTCAGGATCGGCTTGGGACCGTGTTATATGGGTGCACAAACACACTGTGATTAACAGGATATTACCGGTTTCTGGTTTGTGGAGCTGCTGTCAGCCTTGTGTCTCCTTTTTTGCAAACTTGTGCTTCCAGGGGCTAGAGCAGCGCCCGTCCCTCAACGCGGCTCTTTCTTTAGGTATGTTGCTGAGCCCACACAGCCAGGGAGAGGGCCAGCGTCATTAAGTATGCTGGTAAAATGGAAGACTGCAGTGTCTGGTGACTGTATCAGCAGCTGTTGTTTCAAAGGAAGAAATGGCTTGGGGCTCTTCCTATAGTACGGGAAAGTTGGCAGCCTTTTCTCTGTCTTACTTCTCGAGCTGTCTCACTAGACCTGCATGTAGAACAAGGGATGATGCACTTCCAGAAAACTGGCTTGACCCACAGCTGCAAAAATAATTCCTCTATTCCATACTACTACAAACTGACAGGTGAAAATATAGATAATACTTCCTAATCAGAAAACTTTGCAGGGCAGTTGAAAAAATGTTAGCTCAGACTCAATGAGTTTACTTGCACAGATACTGTCCGTGTTCAACTTAGAAGTGGCTGGGAAAGACTCCTGGTGCAGTTTCCAAGCCTGTAAAACGTGATGCACAGTTGCAGCCACTGCAGTACTGTTTTTTGCCAGTGGAGTCAACATGGTATTCAAGATGATAGCGCTCTGTTTAAGCAGTTGTTCAACTACCCTACACGTTAGTGGCACTCTCTCAGACAAATATTGAGGATATAAACAGCATTCAGATAAGCTATAGAACAGTCGATACAAAAATGCATTGAAGAAAGACATAAATTTGATTTAGGCTTGAGTATTTGTTCAAAAATGAAGCACACAATGACCTGCTAAGTCATGTAAGGAAGAAGAACAGTAAAAAAATTTTGAAGGGACAAACAAGCCTTTGACAGCTGACTTCAGACTGGAATGAGCTTCCTGCTCATTCAGGTAGGTGGGACATTTTTAGGCAAGGTCCATCCAACTTTTTGCCAGTTGTATGTATAAGCTGTACAGTAAATCAGCTGCCAGCACACTACTTTCATAAGGGAAAAATGATGGATAATATGTAGAAATTAAGGTATATACAGTATATTACTTTTCAAATAAATAACGATCACTCCATCAGTAATTCATATAATCAGTGTGTCTGTAACAGGGCACTTTATGAGCATGCCAGAGATACTCCACGGAAATAGGAACAATTCCAAGACTGCCAGGTCAGTACTGCCACTACTACCTGTACAGTTCTGGTTTAAAAAAAAAAGAAAATCCTATGAAAGAGAAAGACAAAATCTTCCAGGAGCAAGAAACAGGAATTTGATCAGCGTTAAGGCAGCATGTGGGAAGAAGGCAGCAAAAGGTGCTTGCTGGAGAGAAACTACAGCTAGGGATCAGTGAGCAGATGGCTCCTTCCAGCAATCCTTGCAGTGAAGCTGAGCAGTCAGTCTCTTCCTACTGCTGCCATGACACTTCTCTGTGCATACCACCAAGAGAGATGCTGAACCTAAGGAAACCTCGAGCAGAGTACGTCAACAAGCAGAAAGTCAACACTTGCAAAGAACCGAAAGGTGCTTCCTTATTCTTATGGTGCCGTAAGAATTTTTGCTATTTATAAAAACTTAAAGAAAAAAAACACAAAGGACCCTGAGACGGAGACCATCTCCTCTCATGGTTTTGTTGTATAGCCAACCAGCTTGTGGTGCCCACTGAAGGAAATGTTTTTTTTTCAGGTCAATCGATCACTGCTGTGTGATGTTCCACTAGCTGTGTGGTGATTGAAGGGCTTTGTAGAGGAGTAGGAAAGAGCATGGAGGGAATGCGAAGCATGAAAGCGTAGTGCTGCTTTGGCTGTGAAGATGCACGTGCACAGCCATACAGCTTGAATGGATCCATGGTGCTGCTGCAGCTGGCAATCCGACAAGTTCCCTCCTGAGTGGAGTGAGGCACTTGGGACCTGCTCCGGGGTCACATAAGGAATCAAGACAGCTGCTGGGACTGATGATCCCACTCCCTTGCCATTGGCTTTAGTGCATACAGCACTCTTAATTTCCTTGAGTCAATGAGCTAGACAAGGATGGTGCCAACTGCAATGTTGGAAAGTAAAGGCCTCAAAGCAGTGAAGCAGATGTTGTACCGACACCTTCTGAACACCCTTAAATTTCTTCCAGTCTTCCTGCTTTCATTAAATTTGTATCTTATCTTCTTTTTTCCACCTTTCCAACAGCAGTTCAGTAACCAGCAAAACAGCTGCCACCTCATTTCTTTGGTCTTAGCTACTGGAACTTAGCTGGTAAACAGAGGAACTTTTCATTCTTCTTCAATCATGTCAATGCAATGTGCCAAGTGCAAATTGTTAATCTAAGTGTATTTCAAATCACTTCAAAAGCATGAAGAAGGTGCAACTCCTTCCACTTTACAGACACAGGGAGAGATTAAGCATTGTGCAGGAGACTCCGCTTTGATTTTTAGCAGAGTTCAGGATAAAATCCAATGTACTGGATCCCACATCTTCTGCTATATCTGTGGTGCCTCTTGGGCTTTTTCTAGAGTAGGGACTTAGAAGTGCATGAGAAGGATGTGTGAGATAATGAGATGTAATTAAAATCCAGTGTAAATTTAGTGTACGCTTAACACCTGCTCCATTCATTGAACTTGAGCATGAAAAAAGCATTCTCAAAGATGAATGAAAGGAAGTGTAACGTAGAAAAGCAAGTGAAAGTGGGATGCTTCTTTACAGATACTATTCACAGCAATTTGAAAACCACCAAATGACTGTGGAACCCACATGTCATTTCAAGAAGTGATTGGAGGATCTCCCTCAGGAGGGCAGTGAGGCAGCACCTACTGACCATCAGTGGGACTTAGGCTCCTACCTGTCTTTGGGATTCTGAAAAATAATTATACCCAGTGAGTCACTGAACAAGGGCTCCCATCCCAGGGGGTTTCAGGATGTACATTTTCTTTTAGCGAGATTCTAGCATAATGTAGACTCCATTTTTTGGCCCGAGTGTGGCGTTTGATTTCAGCTGCAAAGGAATCTGAAAGAAAAAAGAGCATCTTATGTACAGTTGTATGTATTTGTTTATGTGTGTAAAAACACCCCAACATACAGACAGACATTTTGCTGGGGGACCAATTCATACCAGGATTACTGTGGAAGCTGTAAAGTACTTGTTTTACAGTCAGCTGTGGTAGTATAATATTAAATAGAATTTACAGCCAGAGGCTGAGGCAGTGGTTGCCCAGGTATATTGTAGATCTGAACAGAAAGAAATTAACTCTGTAAACTCTAGAGCTGCTGAGTAAGTGCCAGACGCAATATATATAGCAATAGGCATGTACTAAAATGCTGAGATGTACACCCATTCTCACCCTGTGTAAATCAAGATATTTTGACTGCGGTGTTGCTACACTGCTCTCCACTAAGGGAGGAGTGTGTAACTGTTTGTTTTGTTCGAAAAATCATAAAGGTTAAAACACATTTTGATTAAAACATGCAGTTCAGGCCTCTTATTGCTCCTTATTATGGAAGTGGCTCTAGCAATTTTCTCAGATGAAGAGAAAGTCACAAAGGCAAGTAAGCCATCCTGTCTAGGACACACTGTCAACGCACTGAAGTTGGCAAGTGTGACCTTCAAGCTTCTGCATGTACAAACCTCAGTTTCTGGGCAGATCTTGAATTGAAACTTCTGCAAAATCCTCAGCAGAGTCATTTTTGTCTCCAGCAAACCCATTTTCATGCCAATGCAGCCACGGGGTCCTGCCCCAAAGGGTAGGTATGCAAAGGGATGTCGTTCCTTCTTGGCCTCCTCTGTAAACCTAGAAGGTGCAGAGATGGAAACCAGTTCAAGAAATGCTTTTTGCTCCTGATTCCATGTTTTTCATTTACATCTCAAAAGGTGCTTATTAAATTGGTCTTAATGGACAGGTCAAGGGGACTATTGACAGATTATGTCTTGATGGGGCTGACACCCTTAAGTAAACAGATAGTTGACTTACGGCCATCAGCCTTTGTCAGCTGGTGATTCCAGGAAAGGACAGACAGACATTAGTATTACTTCCAATCTATCTTTAATGAATTGCCTTCATCTGATGACCATGCTCAGAAGAATGGTAACTTCAGGTGTAGACATGCTAGCTGTGTAGACCTTTGCGTGAATGAGGGAGAGATTACAGCTAAGAGGAAATTAATGGGCTGCAATGTGAACTAACTAGAATTAGCAACAGTGCTTCCCTGCTGTGCACCGCAGATGCAGATCAACAGGAATTTCTCTTTGAAGCTTGCAAGGGGAGGTGAAATCTCATGGGACTGGACAGGCCATGGCAGACAGTTATTACAATTCAGTACAGCCCTTCTTTCTGCTCTTGGCCCAAAGAGACCAGGTTCCCAGTTGGGAAACATTGAAATTGCAGGCAGTTCTGTTCTTGGAGCTGAAGTACCTCAGTCTGATTGGAAAGACTGATTAATGTGGCAGTCTGTATGCAGATCTGCATCAACTAGCTAGCTTTAACACACTTGATCAACCCATTAGAAATGAGCCTTTTTCTTTTCTTTTCTTTTCTTTTCTTTTCTTTTCTTTTCTTTTCTTTTCTTTTCTTTTCTTTTCTTTTCTTTTCTTTTCTTTTCTTTTCTCTTTTCTTTTCTTTTCTTTTCTTTTCTTTTCTTTTTCACAAGGAAGGAAACAAAATTCCCATTTGAACAGCAGTCCAGAGGAAAAAAAGGTAAAATCTCTTTGCCAACATCTGCAAAGATGGATGTATACTGAACAGAGTATGTACAGATGAGAGCACAGAGTACGAGTCAGTACAAGTTATTAGGGTGTTCTGGTTTCGTCTGGGATAGGGTTAAATTTCTTCCTAGTGCTGTGTTTTGGATTTAGTATGAGGAGAATGTTGATAACACACTGATGTTTTCAGTTGTTGCTAAGTACCCTCCTAGTCCAAGGACAGCTCCCATGCCTACTGACTCAGCTAGGTACACAAGATGGGAGGGAACATAATCAAGACAGACAGCCCAGCTGGCTAATGGGGTATTCCATACCGTGTGACGTCATGCTCAGTATATGAATGGTAGGCGTGATCCAGGAAGTACCGATCGCTACCTGGTTATCGGTCAGCGCGGGTGGTGAGCAATTGCATTGTGCATCACTTATTTTGTATATTTTATCATTATCATTATTATTCTCCCTTTTCTGTTCTATTAAACTGTCTTCATCTCAACTCACGAGTTTTTCTCACTCTTACCCTTCCGATTCTCTCCCCGTCCCACTGGAGAGGGGGAGTGAGCGAGCGGCTGCGTGGTATTTGGCTGCCTACCAGGTTAAACCACGACGGTCAATGCATAATCAACAAGGTGAGGCTCATCCTGGCCTGTGCTGAGTCACTGATCAGAGTTGTTCCTTAAACTCAGCAAACCTGTACACTGGTGGCATTACCTGGGAAATCTACATAGTCCTCCCATGTCATAAGGTATTTGGAGCTGTTCTAGTAGTACAGAACTACTTTTCCAGTTCTATATGTGGATAAAGGTTCTGTCCTTCATGTATAGGGTCATCCCTGAAAATCTCTCATCTGTTCGGATACAGTTTCCAAGAACTTTAGACTGCTAAGGTCCAAAGAACTCATGCAGGATAGAAAGTGATGAGAGGTAATACAGGCTATTTTGAGGTTTGGAAAAAAAAACCCCTATGTATTTCCGCTAACACCATCCCCATGTTTAGATATCCTGAATAAAATTGGGATGCTACTGCAGAAAGTACTATAGAAGCCCATAATTTGTGATTGAAGGACCATTAACTCATGTACTGAGCACTGTTGCATATCCCATGCAAACAGGTTAATGCAATTCTTGCCTTGCTCACCCCCTATATCATTCTGGTAAATTTAAAGTCTCCCTTGTATTATTCCTGAGGCAGATTTCAAAACAAAATATTAGGGGACAAAAGGCTGTAGCTGAATTAATTTATTTTTTGTTAAGCTCTTATTTTATAATTCTAACTAGCATTACCAACTGATACAAGCTGGGGAGAATGTTAGTAATTATGCTTCATTCCCCAGGGAAATTTCAAAAGGGGATTCATCTCAGATACATTACAAACAGCACCGTATGAGTCAAGGGGACCGCAGCCCCCACTATCCATTTTACCCTGTAATGCACTTTCATGCTACTGTTAAAGTGGTGAATAAACAATTAAGACAGCATTTCTAGATAAGCACTGCTAAACCGCCCCCCCCAGACTTCAAGTTATTGCTAAGATTCCTCCCCAGCAAAAGCTCTGGGCCTCTCTGTCCCTGGCACTGCTCTTCTTCATGGCCTAAGGTGCCTGACAGAGAATATGCCAAGATTTGCTCCAGAAGGAGCATTGGGCAAACCCACCTACACCATACATGTGTTGGTTCTGAGCTGCCTTTATCACACCCAGTTGTTTATGCACTTTTTTTCTTAGTAGACTTTTCAACGTAGTGGTAGCTTAAAATGCAGCTGCCCACAGAACAGCTTAAAATATTGCTGCCCACAAAACAAAATTGTGCTTCCACACAGCACTGCATCAGCTGAAATTCTCCCTGAAAGGTCAGCTCAGCATCTGTAAGATAGGGCAGGGTACAGAAACACAACTTGACAGCGCCCCCCTCCAGCTGAAGAGAATAAATGCTCCATGTGAAAATATGTCTTGCCAAGCAGAGCTAAGAACCCAGGATCCTAACTTACGGACAGAGAGCAAATTCCCAGTGGGAGATGGGATAGGTTCCCCACTCACATTGTACCCACATCGTTACAACATCTCAGGTGAAAGGGCTGCTCTAAACCAGCCAGGAGCTGGATGAGTTTCCTGGGTAGCTCCACACCATTGAATACGCTATCTCATTTCAGAATTTCTCCATCCAGAGGTGACATTATTTGCAGCATCTGATCTGGAAACAGGTCTGAAAACCTGCGCCACATTTCAACCTTGACCAGACCTTGCACCTTCTGTGGGATGCGCCACTATCACCGCTTGCCTAATTTGGTAGAACTAACATATGTTATGATCTAAATTAAACTGTGCTCCTCTTGGTGGAAATACTGCTTTGGGTGAATAGTGGGTGACTGTGGCTGTTAAGGAGCAGCAGGATCTGGTGTCTCCACTGGACAGGCTGGAGTCCTGTGCCCACCCTAACGCGTGAAACAGCATTTAAGGCAGGCCTTCGGTCTAAACAGGCCCAAATAAGGACTCCAACCTAAGAATGGAAAGCACTACTCTACATACCTCTCAGGAATGAACTTCTCAGGCTCTGGCCAGAACTCAGGGTTGTGGTGGAGATGTCCAACTGCGGTTTCAATGACAGCCCCAGCTGGAATACGCTGCCCCAGCACTACACAGTCTTTAGCTGCTTCCCGAGTGAACCTGCAACAGTAAGTGTCATGTACCCCAGATGATTAATAAAGGTAAAAATACAGCAGGAGGGAACCATAAAAGTCAATCTCTTCAGCTGGACTGACCCCGCAATTTCGGGAGTAACACTTTCCCAGAAGATAAATACAGCAACCGTTGCTGATGCTAGTGTTTTCTCAAGTTACAATCATCTCCACCTAGAAGCACACAGCTCCAACCCAGCTGGCTAACTTTTGCCCTTTTCACAGTAAAGGATGTCTGGTTGCTTATGGTTTTGCAAAACATTAACTGTTAAACTGCAATTTTGCTGCTAATGTTGGTTTTAGACTCATTTTTTATGAAAACTGCAGATGAAATGTGTCAGTCATCTCTAATAACAGGCAGAAAGAGTATGCTGGTTTGCCTTCAGAAAAAATTAAATTAAATATAGGTTTTGAGTTTATTTATTTGAGAAGCTCCCTCACGTTGGGACAGCACCTGAAACTTAGCAAGGGATAGTTTTAAAGTTAGCTCTAAGTGTTCTGCTGCTGCTGCTACAAAAATACAACCAATTCACAAACTTTGGAAAACTGCAGCTCACGTATACTCATCAAAGATAGGCATGACGTTAGCAACAAAACTCTCCAGTTTCCTCCCACCCTGTGGTGACAGATGACAGAATTGGACTGTCCTTAGGAACCTCATCGTGACAGTAAGACTGAGAAAAGCTACCTGCCAAAGCTGAGCTTGGGTCTGTAAATCTTGTAAAAAACCGGTGCGTGGGTGTGCATCTGTGGTGGCAGATCCTGATCTAGATCTTTTAGTGCTTGGGTGGTCACTACAAACCCCAAACCAGCCCGGACCCAGGCGGGTGCCCTGCTGTCTCAGCCTAGGAGCTATTCCCCAGCACCAGCTGGGAGCACAAGGGTGAGACAACGTGCAAGGGCTCCCATTGCTGCTCCCCGCGCTGTGCCTAAAAAGTTGAACAAAGATTTCAGTTTCAGGGCTGTCAGTCTGGTATCATTACAGGAACACATTCTTTCCTCGCTGTCACCCATCTCTTTCCTTTCTCACAGACAAATAAATAACCGAGGCTCCAAACCTGGAACAAAACATTGGCATGCTAAAAAACACATTGACAAGATGTCCTTCTCATCCTTACATGAATTTGGTGACATGTGGAAACATGAGTTCTATGGAAGAAAGTTCTCTGGTTAATAAATTAATTTTTTTAAAAAACCCCTCATGTTATAACAAGCTTGGCTGCTACTGAATTTTCCCTTAACTCAGCATTATCCTTGTCATAGGCAACTAGCACCTTTCCGAGGTACTGGGCTGTCCTATCCATTCCACATCCATCAGAGTAAAAGCCGGATCAATAAACACCACTGACAACGCCAATCGAAATTTCGGAACAACTTTGCTCCATTCTCAATTCTGTTTCCCATCTGACAAACATTGGTTGTTTTCCAGTGTTTCAGCTGAAACTCAAAGATCCCTGGCGCTTTAACTGGCAAAACAATTTCCACTTGTATACTATGTATAACATAGGAAAGCCCAGCCATTTCATCCAGGAGAAAGTATCTTTGACATTTACTCTGAACAATCCTGCACATGTCCATTGAAAAATCTTGACTTCCGATCTTTGTGAACATATAAAAGAAAACATGATTTTAAGCTTTTTTATTTTAAGGTGCTTGCAATCGTGGGGTAAATTTTTCAAAGGTTCTCACAACAAGCTCAGCTTTGGCTCCTTTCCAGTCATCTGAAATTTTCCCCTGGCTTCACAAGAAGCAGTGCAACAGGCCGACCCCTTTGAAAAGTTCCATTCTTAACATTTGCATTTATGCTTGTGATGACAACTTGGACATTTGACAATCAGATAGCTTTCTAATTTTCTTCCCCCTTGTTTTCAGTTCATCAATATAACTCAGTAAAATTAATCTTGTGTGAATTGGGGCAAAACTTTCAAAATTGAATGGATGTAGCCATTAGCTTAGCTGTATTAGTATATCACAGTACTAAGTGCAAAACAGTATGGGTCCTAGTTAAACACACATGTAAAATACAGCTTTCTGAATGTGCAACCCTTCCACAGGTCAGGGCCTTAATGACCAGCAGGGTAACTCATCCACCAGCCAACAGGCTGGGATAGGTCTTTGCTGCGTATCCCCGAAGTCTGAGGTGCATGGAAGCACCAGCTTCTGGCTTTCTAAGGCCAGTCCTGCTGCAAAATGGCTCCATCCTCCAACCTTGGGGGATGCAAAGAATGGTGAGGAAGCAATCTTGGCCAATTCATTGTAAAAAACTGCTTTAGAAATACCAGTATTAGCCAGTTTTCCTTCAATAGGCTGCATTATATCTTTCAAATGCACAAGCAGTATTGATGTTGGCACAGAGACCAAGGGCACATTGGTCTTCCAAGAGCAGATTTCCATTTTATAGAGCTAGGGATCTACTCTGTGGAATCAGAAGGGGGAAAAAAAAAAGATGATACCTGAATGCAGGTGGGTACATGCGCAATGTCTCTGCAATCACCATGTCCAGATAAGGGAGTTCTTGTACGTTTTGGTAATCAGGGACCATCTGAAAAGCCAGGAAGAAAGGAACAATTACATTTTCTCACATTTAAGTGCCAAACTCATCTCAGATTAGCTTTTAAATCATCTATTTTTCACTGGGCATTTTTTCTGTAGAAGAACTCGATGTCTCATCTAAAACAGTAAATGATAAAATTATACAAAAATGTGGGCAGTAATTAAATGTGTGTATAACATTCCTTTCATCATCAAAACACTTTGGTCCACAGCCCAGCTGAAGATATAATAATAAATCAACTTGCTAGGAAGTATTAAAAACAGGGCATTACAGACCGCATTAATAGCTACAACAGAGCTATTGTATTATACACGCACTAAAATCTGCACAGGACCGTTGTTTCTTCCCAAAGACGGGAGCGTGGCATACCAGGAGCACTTTGTTCCCAAGAAACAGCAAGTCCTTCAGTTATTCTTGCTGATGTTGGAGCAAACCCTTTGCCCTTTCCCAGTCATAGAAATAAAGCAAGTGCTAGTGCTGTGAAGTCTGCGGAGTGGTGGGAGACGGCACTGGAAGAAACCGGCACCCCGATGAGGAACGGAACATAGCAGGGAACTGCTCTGCTGAGTAGAGGGGGCTGAGGTACAGCTCAAATCCCACCGGGCAGGATTGCAATAGTGCCTGGGGAGAGAAGCCTGCTTCCTCCTGTGGCCACCCCTTGGGTAATGCTGCTTAATTTTGCATGGCGGGCAATGCCTGAGCCCACATTTTCGTAAGTCTACAAAACCAGCCGGCCCTTGACAAGGAGTGGTGGGCACTAAAACCCAAACAGGGCTGTAGCTCAGAAGACTTTGCCCTCTGACAGGCAGCAGACAGTGAGAGACACCAAACCGCGGACGACCACCAGCAGCAGTGACACGACTCAGCGCATGGACGAACAGAGAATTTCTCCCACTGTTACCTTCCTTGGAAAAAGGACATTTCCCTGTCTTATTCAGTGCTCTCAGCAGAGGGCAGCCAAAGTACATCTAATAACCTCGTCAGAAAAGCAGAGTTTTGTTTTAAATTAGAGCATCTCCTAAAGACTGACACAGAGTAAATTGGAGAAAAGCACAGACGTCAGACTAGACTAAACCTTTTATGAAGATTTGGGGCCCCTGCCGTTCACAAAGGGGACTGGATTCCATCCTTCCTTTATTTACTACAGCACTTTTCATGTATAATGCATATTTTATTGAATTTTCATGCAAAAACATATGGTACATACTGAAAATACTAAGCAGCGAACAACTCCAGATGGTATGCAGAAAAGGCGTACAATAGAACGAGGATACCTTGCTGGATTAGGGTATCCCACTTATTCAGCACTAAGCCACCATGCACCATTTCACATTAACTGATCTTTTCTAGGAAGGAAATAGATACATTCTATTATCCCCGTTTTTTGGCTCAGAAAAAAGCAAAACCAAAGAAAGTAATTTGCACAGGCTGAGCAGAACCAGTGTGTCTGCTCCTCTCTTAGGGAAAAAGATGCAACTCAGCTTGTCAATAGATGAAATATTTTGTCAGTATCTGTCAAATATTATCAATACAGGAAGCATAGACTGCACTGACAGCCTTTCAATGTTGCTTTTATATTGCAGTAGTGGCTACTAACTCAAACCTTTGGCTTTGGTCGATGGTTATCAGACAAAGGACTAGGAGACTAAAAGCCACAAACGGCAGCAATGTCACGAGAACCATGGCTGAAGGCTGTGCGAGGAGCTGTGCTCCAGTAATTTGAATAGCTAAAACCAAAGACAGGAGGATGATTTTTATCATCCTTGTTTTGCAGAAAGGGATCCGAGGGCTACCTGATTTCAGGAAATCAGTAGCAGAGGCTGGAAATGAGCTGTGATCAGATTCAAATTTCAGGCCTTCGTGGCAAACCTACCCCTCTCCATGACCACATAGGTGCTCCATGCTTTGATGCAAATGCATGCTGTGGTCTGTATTCATTTTTTTCCCCTGCTGATTTTAGATCTCTCTTTCAGAACTTTCCTCTGTCCTTTCTATACTGCTCTCCTGCATCTCTTTGAATTCTGGGTCAGCATCTGAGTCCCGTCCCTGCAATCCCTCCTGATTTCATGGCTGAGGGAGGAGTTCAGGCTCAGAGTAAATGAGTGGTGGAGCCAAGAGCACACCGTGATGTGTTCGATTCTCTGAGCCATGGTCTTTCCACGGGGCCTTCCTGTCTCTCTCATAATCCCTCTACTTACTTCTGGAGTCAATAATTAAGATAATTATATGGTAACCTGATATAATAAGTAGCCACTAAATCAAACCATACATCAACAAATAATATAACACTAAATTATGGGAGCTTTGATTTGCTCTTTCAAATAGCTTCTATACCTTCAGGGGATTAGCAGTTCAGAAAACAAAACAAAGGTGCAAAACTAGCTGATTTGCCTTAGAAGAAAATTCCTTTTGCTTACATAAAGAAAAAGGGGTCGGTCAAATGGCAGCACAGTGAACTCTGCTATCGTGAGCATGGCAGACACATCAGTCATTTCCTACATCTGATGCAACTTAATTATTGGCACTTCCACGCTTTTAGCATCAAAGTAGCTGGACCTAATTTAGTAGTTGTTTGCAAGGTCTGACCCAGGGCTGCGTAAAGTACACACCAGCCAAGTATCTCTATTTAGGAAGGACCGTTTGCTGCTTTTTTTTCCCTTTCAAAGAAAATATTTTCCATTTGTTTTTCCACTCCCTCTCTCCAAAATATTCTTTTAGCCAAGCACATTTCAAAGGAACTTAAATATGCTTTTCTTCCTAAATGTCCCTATTTATATCTTTCAAATGCTGGCAGGTTTGCTGGGGTGGGGGGTGGTGGTGTGCAAAGATGCCACTTTAACCCCCTGCAAAAAAAAAAGTCTACATTGTCTCTTATTCAAGATTGGGTGTTTTTTCATTAAGAAAGAGATTCCTTTCTGTAACAAGTAGAGATGTGGGGGGAGAAAGGAGGCACCACACTGCATGTAATGAAACGTCCTATATTTTAATTTTGCAGCCACTGCTTTGCACAGCAGTTTGTCTTACGCTTTGCACAGGCCTGTAGTATCTTTTCCTGTTGACGTGGAAGTGAAATGGTCATGTAATATCTTGTGGCATTTCTCTGCATGCATGTTTCCCCAGTTTGATTTCCGGAGGTGTGGTGGTACACCCTGACCCATCCCAGACCGTTCAATCACTTCTAAGGTCCAGAAAGCATCTAGTTTGGCCACAAACTCTCCTTTATGACTAAGAGCAAATCCCAGGCCTCTATTCCTTAGAAAAAGATGGGAAATTAATTCTTCACCCCACAGAGTACCCTGAGGTGAAATACCAGCAGTGATTATAAAATTGCCTATGTGCTACAAGGATGATTCGTGTTTTAATCCCTATATAAATTCTAAGAGAGATAACTGCCTTCAGATCCACCTCTGCTTTTCAGTATTGGCTTTAGCATTTTCTAGGCAGGCAAACCTATTTTTTGCCACCACCCTCAGTTAACTTTTAATTCCTCAATGAACACCAAGGGAATCCAAGTGCTGACAGGAGAGGTCTCGCCAATCTTTCTGCTGCAGTTTGAGATGTTACTGTTCCCAGTTGCTCGCTCCTCTTTGCTGGCTGTGGTTAGCATCACCACAGCCAAGTCAGCAGGAGGGAACATATGCCTGCACCTCACTTGCTTCCATACAACGTCCAGCATGAACCCATCTTCAGCGACAGTTTAAGACAAGATACTAACTTTTCCCCAAAGTAGCTGCCGAGTGAGGCACAGATCCTCTTCTACCACCTCTGTTTTGGGAATGGTAATCCAAGTACACATCAGTGAATAAAAGATTTCCACTTATCCTATTGGTCATGGTCTGGTGGTGCTCAGCAGCCAGAAATGAAAAAAATCAGAGAAAATTTTGTGTAGCTGACAGAGTGTGACATGCACCTGAAATTGATTTGGAAGCAGCGAAGGCTGCAGAGACCACATTCCTCATAACTAGCGCTGCTGAGTCATGGCCTGAGACTGAACCGGCTGCAGTTTCTGAGAAATTGCAATCCAAATCGAATGCCTCATGGGCAGGTATGACTGTGACAAAGTCCATGTCAGAGAGATGACGTGCAGATCTGCTTCAGTGCAGATGCAGATCCATGAGTTATCTGTGTATGCTTAGCTACACAGCCCACACCGGCTCTCCCCCAAAATGTAGACTTTGGATAGCAATAGGATAGGAGGTGGTGAGTCAACAACAAGCCAGCATCATCCCCAGTGACTCCCACCCACCCCCCTTTCAAATTGCCAAAAGAGCTATTCTGACCATTGCCACAGGTAGGATTCACAAACAGGTCAATAATGTTTCTTGATCAAATGGATCAAAAGCTGCCAAGAGATCAAAGAATCTGCTTGGGGTTGTGACCTCTCTTTGGTCACCTCTAGGAGCTGCTCGTCCCCTAACAGAACTAGAGCCTGTGTGCCATGCTTAGCCTGGGAGAAGGGGAAGAAATGCAAGAATACTGTGTCAAGTTAGGGTTGCCCCACGACAACCTTTCTAACAACTGTATCAAAAAAGGAAAGGTTAGAGACAGGACAGCACTCAAGATGCAGATCAATGAAAAAAAGGGGTGGGGTGGTTCAACAGGTGCCTATCTTTAACTGGCTTAAAGAAAGCTTGCCTCATGTTTTACCACTTCCACAGCAACATGCTGGAATACCTGTAAAGCACCAAACTAAAACCTCCCTACAATGTCAGGCAGCGAAATAGGGACATAGTTGATGAAGTAAAATTTCTTGGCTTTATCCTCAGAACTTGGACCAAATACTAAAAAAAATGCTTAAGGCAGTCCTCATGCGATACTTACTGCAAAATCTCTCTCCCTGCTGTCTGCGATCCAGCCTGCACCTGCCAAGTGAGATGTCTCCCTGAGGCATGGCATCAGGCAGAAGCAGCCCTTGCCACTGGGGAAACAGGATCCTGAAGCTCCTGAGTCCCACTCGTCCCAGGAGGCAGGTTGTGGCAGAAGGTGTTGTTTTAAGATATACTGCTTTAAGATAGAGAAGAGCCTACCTAAAAACACCAAGTGTCTGTTGGCCTTTTCAAGTGACAGAGGCCTACAGAAGAGTATCTTCTAGCAAATACTCACTTCTTGACTATAGAATTGAGAACAAGGTTCAGGAACGAAAAATAGGACAAGAAGCCTGATTTCCAGATTAAGATACAGCAGCAAGAGGCTTCTTGAACTGCCTAGCACCCCTCCCCTTGAATCCTTACAGCATGCCTTGGTAGCACTAAAGCCTCACCAGCAGCATTGAGCCTCCTCACATGCTCTCAGAAATGAACATTAAAGCAAGTCCTCAGCTCCATTCCCTCATGCCTCT